>NC_036455.1:24630310-24732514 GCF_002775205.1 Xiphophorus maculatus | reverse complement strand
CTCAAAAGCCGCCTCTTCTCCTTGGCACCCAGATCACGGTGAGCGTCTTGGAGGTGCTGCGCCACCCTGGACCCCCCGTAAGCGCATCCGCGGACGGGGCACTTCATTCCGCGGACACTCACTCGCCCTCTGGCAAACGCCAACAGGATCCTTCGCTCCTGGGCGTTCCTGACGCTATGAACGTCATCCAAGTGGCTCCGCAGGCGCCAAGATTTGCTCTGGCAAACAGGGCAACGATTTTTAAACTTAGAAGCCGTCATCACTCCGTGAGGGTCAGATAGCAACTGAGAAGCAGGGCACCTCCGCAGCCCAGCTATATATGCAGGCGTGCTTCCCCCCCGCCCCCCCGATCAAGCCTAATTGGCAACACCTGGTCCCAATTCAGGGCGTCCAATCAGGGAAGCTCCTGATGATCGGCTTCCAATCGAGCCTAATTGGCGACACCTGGCCTCGTTAGACCCCGAAATCGGGGCCGAATTTTCGGGCTGTCCCTCCGGGCCTGCCTTCAGGGCCTGCCTTCAGGGCCGGACCGGGGGGACAGGCGTCCCGAGAGCCGCGCCGCTCCTCCCCGGACGGCGGGAGGCTCCCGTTACGATCCTAAGACGGGTGACCTTTATGAAATAAGGAATTGGAGACCCGTCAGTCTATTGTGTACTGACTACAAGATTTTCTCAAAGGTTCTGGCAGGCAGATTGAAAAAAGTGATTGATCAAGTTATACATGTTGATCAGTCTTATTGCATCCCTGGCAGATCAATAAGAGATAACATAACTTTAATTCGAGATTATTTGGACGTCTCTAATTTATTGGGGTTAAACTTTGGTCTGATTTCTATTGACCAAGAAAAGGCATTTGATCGAGTGGAGCACCAATATTTATGGAATACTTTGAAAGCTTTTGGTTTATCCTCTGGGTTCATTGCCATGATTAAAACCCTCTATTGTGACATTGAAAGTGTATTGAAAGTCAATGGTGGTTTAAGTGCACCTTTTAATGTAAAGAGAGGTATTCGCCAAGGTTGTGCAATGTCAGGAATGTTGTATTCATTGAGCATTGAACCCTTGTTATGTCAAATCAGGAAAAGGTTGCAGGGTATAAAGTTAAGTGAAGTTTCTTTACCTTTTCAACTTTCTGCATATGCTGATGATATTATTGTGGCAATCACAAAAGAGTCTGATGTTTTTACTTTAATTAAAATTATTGAGTGTTTTGGTAAAATTTCTTCATCCAAAGTTAATTGGAGCAAGAGTAAAGCTTTGTCAGTTGGTAAGTGGATAAAACAAGAACCTAAATTACCTGATGAATTAAAATGGTCGAAAAATGGTTTTAAATATTTGGGTGTTTATTTGGGGGATCAAATAGAGTTTATGAAAAATTGGGAAGGTTTTATTGAATTAATGGAGGGTAGATTAAAGAAATGGCACTGGCTTTTGCCACGATGTTCCTACAGAGGCCGTACACTAATTATTAATAATCTGGTTGCTTCAACTTTGTGGCATCGCTTATCTGTTCTTGAACCCCCGCCAGGTCTTTTGGTAAAATTACAGACTATTATTTTAAATTTCTTTTGGGACAGATTACATTGGGTCCCTCAGAGTGTTTTGTTTTTACCAAAGGAAGAAGGAGGGCAAGGCTTAATTCATTTAGAAAGTAGGAAAGCAGCCTTCAGATTGCAGTTTTTGCAGAGTTTTTTGTTTGGTGATCAAAATGTTTTGTGGAGACAAGTTACAGAATATTTCTTTTCGAAAGTTGGTAATTTAGGTTTTGGTAAAACTTTGTTTATTGTTGACTTTTCAAAACATAATGTAAAGTGTTTGTCATCTTTTTATGTTAGTGTGTTAAAATCTTGGAACCTCATGGAAACAAAGAGAGTTGGACCATCCACATCTTTAAACTGGTTATTACTGGAACCAGTCCTCCAGGGATCTCGTTTGGGTTCAGCGTGGGACAAAATGGCTATGATTTCTGAACGTTTGATGAAAAGTGGGCTGGTTACGTTGAAACATCTGCTTGAGCTTGTTGGATCTGAGATGGATGATGTTGTTCCTTTGGCTCGAAGACTGGAGATTCACTCTTTAAGACTTGTAAGCATTATGTTGGCAACTTTTAAGCGAATGTTATCTGAAGACGACAAAAGACTCATAAAGGGATGGTTTGATGGACGTCTAACACCTGATAAAGCAGATCCTTTCCTTAAGCTGTTTTAAGCCACAAATGAAAGACCTTGAATGTCCTGGACCTTTTTTAGAGCAAGGAAAACGTGACTGGACAATTTTGGATTCTGTGAATGGAAAGTTAATATATATGAAATGTGTTAAGGCTTTGAACAAAGTCAAATTAAAAGATAAAAAAGATACTCCTTGGAGAGATTATTTTAAGGTTGGTTTTGATGTGAAACCTGTGTGGGGATTACTTTATAAGCCACCATTGACGAAAAATGTTGGGGATTTACAGTGGAGAATTTTACATGGTATTATTGCGGTTAATGCTTTTGTTTCTATTATTAATCCTGTTGTTTCCGATAAATGTCCTTTTTGTTTATTAAGAGAAACTATCTTTCATTGTTTTGCACAATGTCTTAGATTAATGGATTTATTTGCGTTACTAAGAGATATTTGGGAATTATTTGGAGAAAGTTTTATAGAACAGTCTTTTATTTTTGGTTCTTTATATGGCAAAGGAAAAAAGAAAATTGGGCGGTTGTTAAATTTTTTTTGCGGTCAAGCGAAGCTTGCAATATATTTGAGTAGAAAATTTAAAATTAGTAATGAACAGAATACTGATTGTGTAAAACTTTTTAAGAGTATGGTTAGAGCAAGAGTGATGTTAGAATATAAATATTATTTAAAAGTGGATGAGCTAAATATTTTTCAGAAGATTTGGGATTATGAAGGTGTTTTATTTACTTTAAATAACTCAGAACTTTCATTTATGAATGTGTTAATTTGACTTGGTGTTGATTGTTCCTATGTATCACCACTGAGTGAATAAATGAGTTTTTAAAAATCAAAATATCTCTCTCTCTCTCTCTCTCTCTCTCTCTCTCTCTCTCTCTCTCTCTCTCTCTCTCTCTCTCTCTCTCTCTCTCTCTCTCTCTCTCTCTCTCTCTCTCTCTCTCTCTCTCTCTATGCAGTTAAATTTTCAAATCACAGGTAGATACTTAATATGACAAACCTCCATTCATTGGGGCTACGTTATACTGGTGACAAAACAGCATGTAGATCAGGGGTCTCAAACTCCAGGCCTCGAGGACCCCAGACCTACAGTTTTTAGATGTGCCACAGGTACAAAACATTGGAATGAAATGGCTTAATTACCTCCTCCTTGTGTAGATCAGTTCTCCAGAGCCTTAATGACCTAATTATTCTATTCAGGTGGTGCAGCAGAGACACATCTAAAAGTTGCAGGACTGCAGCCCTCGAGGACTGGAGTTTGAGACCCCTGATGTAGAGTGTAGCCTTTCAAATTTTACTCTAACAAGAAATAAAAACCTAAGGCAAACAAAAAAACTCCAAAGTTAACTTACATCAGTTTTCTTTCCTCCTCTTCACAAATTGCATGACGTTAAGTAGAGAGTTATTCTTTTGTTACTGGAAATTCACAAAAAAAAGCAAAATGTTATCTTGACAAAACATGTTCCAACTTAATTCAAACCATGAAAGTATAATCAAATGATCTGTAACGATGCAGAACATAAAGGATCCCAGGATACAAAATGTTTGCAGATAGATGAGGTGTAGGTCAATTAAAAACAAGCTAGAACATTAACTGAAATACTGGGACTACACTTTTGGAAAACAAAGTTCTCACTCACTTTGTCACAACTTCTCAGAAAATTCCTCCTCCCTAGAGCAAAAAAATCAGGTTGAAACATTCTGCTCCTCTACCTTCCTCCTAATCTGAGTATCCTGTTAGAGCGAATGGATACAGTTGGATAAAACCCTACAAACATTAAATATGAACCACCAGAAGGCACTGTTACCATTTATACAATTTTTTCCCCCCATGTTTCTGTCCTGTAGTTATGACATTAAGGGAGTAATGGCACTTATCCACTTAAAACATTGTTTGGGTTCATTCTTGGACCAAAGTCCAGAATTGAGTTGCGATGGTCTACTTATCGTAAGGTTTATTTGCATAGACATTTGAATAAAGTTATTGGTTAAGTTGCTCTCCCTGCATACAAGATAACAAATTTCCTCATGCAACTGTCAATGAAATCCAATTTTGACACTTCGGATGAAGTATGGAGAGCCTTTCGCTCTGTGAAATGTAAGCTAGCACAGACAAATAGTTGTGAATGTTTTTGAGGGATGTCATGTGGACCAGCTCTGAGTTCAATATGTGTCTCTAACTTTTAATGGGTGATTAAATATAGTTTTTCTTATTTTTAAAAACAATTTTATTGTTTATTTGCCAGTAATATTTAATATGTGGAAATAGAAGAATACAAGACTTTTTATTTTCTTAAATGCAATATCAAAGTATGTAATGTTTTTTTAAGCTTTGGTTGGCTCTAGTTGCCTTTATTAGAAAGTAGTTTGACAGGAAGGGTAATGAGAGAGGGGGAAGACATGCGACAAATGTCGCCAGGCCCGGAATCAAACCTGCGACCACTGCCACGACCAAGGCCTCCATATGTGGGCTGTGCTTTGCCCCTGTGCCACCACAGCACCCAAGGTATTTAATTTAGGAGGATTATTTTATTTTTGAAATTAAAAGTAGTTAACAGATTTATGTGCAGGTTGTTTTTTTACGTTGTTATTGACAAACGTCAAAACTGTTTCACTACGGAAGCAAAGAGTGGACATTTTCTGTAACAGTTTGTGGATAATTAAAGGAATCATTTCAAACCACCGAAGCTTAAACTAGTACTGTGTATGGTCCTGCTAACACTGAAAAACTAGATTAATTGATGATGTAGATGAGGACTTCACCCAGTCTGCTGCCAAGTCTGTTTAAAGTGGTTCCATGTGTTTAATTGGACCCATCTGTTAGGGTGCCTCCACTTTGGAAAGTTTAACCCAAATGTGTTTTTTCCTGTCATTGTTTTTGTAACAGCCAGTTCTGCAACAACAAAAAAATGATGTCGGGTGATGCATATTGTAATTTAAAGAGTAATGGGGAATTTATTAGAAGCCAGATTGTGTTTATTTTTATTACCTGCACAGTTGTCTCTTGATAAGAGAATGAGTAGGACTTGGGGGGGCAAAGTGATTCAGCAGACTGAAAGCCTCCAAGTGAATGTGTGTTCTCCCGAAAAAACACATTTTCTTTCACAAGGCTTAAATGTATCAACACAAAAATAATGTTAATGCAATAATTAGTTCTTACGTTAAATAGTTCATGTTTTTCCTTTAAGTTAAAAAAAAGATTAAATAATCCAGTCCCAGTTTTATCAGTCGCCAGTTCATTCCAGTAATTTGCCACAAACAACAACAAAAAAGAGAAAGCGAATCAAAGATTATTGGATATGGAAATAGGTTTTAATAGGGAATTGAAATTTGAGATTGTAGTTGCTCAGTTAAATAATAATGAAGGGAAATGGAAGGCATTTCGGGGTTTTTAAATACCGGACTCATTGGGAGAATTTGAGGAATAAGTATTAGGATCCAAGAGATGGCAGTAGTGCAACAATAATGAATGCAAGCTCCCGTTAAAATCCAAAGACGAGGAAGAAAAACTCCATTCCGGGTTTTCCAACCAATCCACAAAGAGAAGCCCAAACAACCAAGTACACCTCGGATCGTAAACTTCAACTCCAACCTGCGGCAGAAAACACTCAGAGAAAAATCATGTGATTGGACTCACGGAACAGGTGCTGGCGGTAAGGCACTGCACTGCTGTCCACCTCGATTTACAGACAAGCCTCTCTAGTAGAGAGACTACTTCCTGCGGTGCCTTGAGTTTCCAGCCGAGGTTGTCTGTAATGTGAACCCCCAGGATCTCCACTGCTCTGTCGTTAATGAGGAGAGGTGTGTAGTTCTGTCGAGACCTTCTGAAGTCGACAATGATCTCTTTTGCCTTGTCGTTGATCAGGAGCAGGTTGTTTATTCTGCACCAGTCCACAAGATGTTGTTCACTTCATTGTTGTCCTGAATCAGTCCCACAATTGTTGTGTGGTCTGCATATTTCATGATGTGGCTGGTGTTGCACCTGGGACCACAATCGTAGGTCATCAGGGTAAACAGCAGGTGGCTCAGGACACAGCCCTGTAGGGAAAACAGTGTTCAAAGAAATGACATTGGAGGTTTTATTACCCACACGGACAGACTGAGTTCTGTCAGTGAGGAGGTCCAGCAGCCAGTTACGCAGTGGAGTGTTGAAGACCAGTTTGCATACCATGTCCTGGGGGATGATCGTATTAAATGCTGAGCTGAAGTCCAAAAACATCATCCGTACGTGGGTGTTTATTTCCTCTAGATGTACCAGGCTCAGATGAAGAGCAGTGGAGATGGCAACATCAGTCGAGTGGTTAGGTTTGTATGCAAACTGGAATGGGTCAAATGATGGAGGCGGTATAGAGTGTATGTCCTTATCCTTATTTATCCTTAACCACATTCTCAATGCACTTCATGATGATAGATGTTAATGCAACTGGTCACAAGTCATTCAGACACGTGATGGTTGGTTTCTTGTGGAATAATAGCTGACTTAAAACATGAGGGGACAATGGTCTGGTACAGTGACGTGTTGACGTGAACACATGGGCATGCTGATCTGCACATTCTTTGATCAGCCTTGCTGGAATGTTGTCAGGACCTGCAGCTTTTCGTATATTGATTTTCCCCAGGGCTTTTCGCACAGCAAATGTTTTGAGCCTGAGGGCCTGTTCATCAGGGAGAGGGGTAGCTTTCCTTGCAGGGGTTTCATTTAGGGCTTCAAATCTTCCAAAGAAGCTGTTGAGCTCATTAAGGAAGCTAATGTCATCTTGGCAGGATGAAGATGTGGTTTTATAATCAGTCACAGACTGGATGCCCTGCCACAGTTGTCTGGTGTTTCTGGCATCATGAAAGAATCATGGATCTTTTGACTGTAGGCATGTTTTGCTGCCTTGATGGTACATTTTAGATTGGACCTTGCTGAGGTAAGTCCGGCCATGTCGCCAGATTTGAAAGCAGCATTACACTTCCTCAGTCTAGAATACACCTCCTTAATCATTCAAGGTTTCTGGTTGGCCTGTGTGACTATTGACTTTGTTGCTGTAACCTTCTCCGTACACCACTGGATGTAGTTTGACACAGATGCTGCATACTCCTCCACATCCATGTTTTGCTTGTGCGTAGCAGCCTCTCTGAACATGCCCCAGTCTGTGCAGCCAAAACAGTCCTGCAGTGCAGACATGGCTCCCTCAGACCACACTCTCACCTTGTGGTTTGAGAGTGACCACAAGGTGACTCTGAGAGAAGCCTCTCTAGTAGAGAGAGGCTCTATCAGACCACACTCTCACCTTCTTCACCACAGACTTTTTTTTTTTTACCCCTCCAGGGGGTCTTTTTGTGGGCTCTAGTGTCCCTTTTACGAAAGTAGGCTGAGAGGAATGGGGAAGGAGAGGAGGGAAGACATGCGGCAAATGTCGCCGGGTCCGGGAGTCGAACCCGCGACGGCCGCGTCGAGGACTCAAGGCCTCCAAATACGGGTCGCGCTAACCACTACGCCACCACGGCACGCCCCCCACCACAGACTTTTGTCTGGTGAGCAGAGGTTGGTATGCTGGGATGAGCATAACCAAAAGATGATCTGAAGAGCCGAAATGGGGCTGGGGGGGATTGCTCTGAAGGCCTTCTTGATATTGGTGTGTAGACCAAATCCAGTGTGTTTTCTCCTCTGGTCAGAAAATCCACATGTTGATTGAAATTAGGAATAAAAGTCTTGATGTTAGCCTGGTTAAAGTCTGCAGCAACAATAAAAACCACCCTCCGGGTTTATGGATTGTCTGTCACTGAAGGCCTGGTGAAGAGTACTCAGTGTTTGCTTGGTGTTGGCACTGGGCAGGATGTAGATAGCATAAATGATAATGGTGGTGAATTCCCAGGGTAGGTAGAAAGGTCTGCATCTCACAATCATGAACTCCATGTCCACATAGCAATGACTGTAGACTGGTGGTGTACGCTACAACAGCGTACACCAGTGCTGTTGTTAACGCCACTAACAACAGCATTGGTGTTGTTATACCAGCTGTTAATACAAACACCACCTCCTCTGGAGGAGCATGGCTCCTGTCGGCTCTAAATGTTGCTAGCCCCTCCAGGCTGATGGCATTATGAGCGACAGATGAGTTTAGCCATGTCTCGCTGAAAATGAGAATGCAGCAGGTTCTGGTTTCCTCTTAGCTGGTTAGATCCAGCTTCAGGTAGTTTCAGGTAGTCCAATTTGCTTTGAAGGGATCGTACATTAGCAAGCAAGATGGAGGGAAGCGGCAAACGGAAAGGGCTAGCTTTTAGCTTAGCTGTAAGTCCACCGCAACACCCTGGCTTTTGTTTTCTGTCACGTCTTCTCTGGTGTCTCCCTGGGCCTTGGAAGATTCCTCTGCTGTGAAGTTAGCTTGATTCAACTGACCTAACTCACGTAGCAGTCCAAGGCCTTGTAACCTCTTCACCTTTGATATTTTGACATTTTTTCTGTCATGAACTCTTTTTAATGAAAGTTGTGTTTTTATTTTTTTTCACCCTCGTACACTTTTAAGGTATATTTGTAGGTGTATGGAATGTGTTTGGTGCCAAGAAGAATGTATTCTTATACCAGGTAAGACATAAAATCATAAACTGGACTGAGAAGAGTGTTATATTTTTAGCTTCATTTATTTTATAAATGTACAATAATGCCAGTAAATTTGTAGCATTTTTTCCTCATTATGTGCTAATGTATGTTCCGTCATACGCTCTCCACAGACTGAAACTCTTTCCCATTGACAAGAATCCCACTGCCAGATGGAGTTTTCATTTAAAGCTGTTGACGTTCCTGCTCTTTGTGACTGTCATCGGGGTGTTTTTAAAGTCTGGTAACATCGAATGGCTCTGGTTTCAAGATCAAAGTCAGCCTGATGGTCAACATGATGGTCAACATGATGGCCAGCATTATTTCCAGCATGATGGTCAGGATGATCATGCTGATAAAAGTCAGCGAGATCTGGATTATTCTGAGGATACTGCGTGGTGTCTTCATCCTCAGAAAGGTTCTGTCGCGCCATTTTTGTCTGCCAAGACCAAACTGTCAGAGGACGCTTTCAAATGGTGGAAGGCAAGTCTTTACATGAAAGGGGGCCTCATGTGTTTGCCATTGATTTAAATAATCAAGAGATACGTTTTCACTTTGCGTTTCTACGTTACAGCATGTACAGAAGGAACAAGGCAACCTCAGTTATTTTGAAGAAACGGTGAATAAGCTTTTTGAGATATTCCCACCCATTCCCGATCTTGGAAAGCCGAAGTTTAACTTGTGCTCGACTTGTGCAGTGGTGGGGAATTCTCTTAATCTGAAAGGTTCAAATTACGGACCTCTTATAGATTCCAAAGACATAATTATGAGGTAAACGTACAGTACATTAGGTCATTTTTAATTTACAACTTGATAAAAATCTGTAATTATCTTTAATGAATACACCCCTCTTTTCTAATCAGAATGAACTTTGCCCCAACCAAAGGCTATGAAGAAGATGTGGGCACCAAGACAACGCATCATGTCATGTATCCGGAGAGTGCAGTTGACTTGGACAACAGTACTCATCTTGTACTGCTTCCATTTAAGATACTGGATCTAGAGTGGCTCATCAGGGCCTTTACAACAGGATTTCATGGACGGTAAGTTGTATGTTTCTATTTTGCTCAAACACTTTTGGACAGGAAGTTGACCAATATTATCATCCTGCCAATAAGTTAGACAAATATGTACCTATTTTTGTTTGTTTTACAACTTTTGTTTCTTTTTTTTAAGTAGTTAAGTCCTGACAGCACATACTTTGGCAAATTTTAAACGACAAATCTTTTGGGGACTACAGATAAATCTGGATTGTGACGATCCAGTTTGGTCTTAAATTTCTCATCAGTATATTAGCTGATTAGTAATAAATTTACCAAATACTGTAGCCCATCTCAGCTTAATAATGGAATACATTTTATGCTGCTTGTTACAGATCCTATGCACCAATAAAATCCAGAATTCAGGCCAACAAAGATTTGGTAGGTATTTTAGTGAATCAATTCAACTCCTATTTGCATGCAATGTCATTAGTTCCATTAGTTCAAAACCTTCTTCTTTGTACCAGGTGATTGTGATCAGTCCAGCTTTTATGAAGGACGTCCATCAAATTTTGTTAAAAGAGAAGGGAAGTTATCCTTCCACTGGTTTTCTGACTGTGGTTCTTGCACTTCACATTTGTGATGAGGTAAAGATTTCTTCTTTTTACACTTTGTGTAATAATCTGTTATTTTGAATAGCATGATACTATGCGATGGGCTTCCAGAGAAGTACCGCAAATTGAAAGTGGCTGTGTTATGTTTATAAAGTCCATCTCTTTGCTTAAGATGAGGCAGATTAGAGCATAGAGAATAACTTGCACTCTAAGCAAAGATAAAAAAAAACACACATTGAAAAGTTATTGTTTCTAAAATATTTACTGAGGGGTTTTTTTGGTTTGTTTGTTTTTTTTCAGATTAGTGTTTTTGGATATGGGGCAGACCGCAACGGACAATGGAGCCATTACTTTGAAACACTGAAAGACAAAAGCTTCAAAACAGGAAAACATCCTGGACAACAGGAGTATAAAATACTACAAAAGCTGAATTTTGAAAAACTGGTGAAACTTTACCCTGGGGCGTGAATTCTTCTCCTGAAACAGACCTGATGTAAGGGAGTTGTAGAAAGAAAGGCTGAGTGAATCAGTGTTACTGTGTCCGTTAAACCTCAAATGTAAGTTAAGAAATGTGACGGCTTAGAAGAAAGAGTCACAAAATGATCACCAGATACCAGTGTTTAAAAAAAGAAGCCTTTAGCCTGTCACTCCGTTATCCATGTCCAGATACGTTTCTTTAAATTTCTGATGACATTAGTGCCACCTGCAGGCTTTGGTTAGTTAGTCCCAGAGACGATGTAAAAGCAGATCTTTCAAAACAGAAGAAAAAAGAGGGGGAGGGGGTGAAAATATTGAGTGGTGGAGCTCGTGTTTGAAACTAAAGGTGCTCCTACATTGTTTCTTATATTCACACTTATGTTGATGTACATACGTACATCCCTCCTACTTCTGGCTCAGTATTCTCACATTTATCTATTTGCAAATTTGTCTGTGGGATGTGACTGCACCATTCACTTAGCACAGGTGCACTTCTGGGCCGTGTGCTTAGCCCCCTCTTCTACTTGCGCTACACCTACTATTTAGTCCATCAAACTGTGATCAAGTTCACAGATGACACCACTGTAATCAGAGGAGACATTGAGTCTGCATATCAGCAGGATGTTTATATAATAATGCCTGGCTCATTTTGGCTGCATATTCCCACAGTAAATCTGTTTATTTGGATGGCTTGTATTTTTTCGTTTGAAAATGTGTCTGCACACAGTAGTGGCTTCAGGAAATTCAAAATGCATGTGACTAATGCCAGTCTGGGCAGGAGGTGGCAGTAGCAATCTGCAGTAGAGCTGTATTATAAAGCATAAAGTCAGCGTCGGTGTCGGGCATTGATACATTTTTCAGTTTCTTCAGATAATTTTAAATATTCAACCATATACCCAGAGCCATCTCTAGCCATTTTGCTGGGCAGGGACAGACTTATTACTAGGTAAAGCAACAAAATAATAAACAAAGCACACACACATAAGTTCAGAGGAATTAAAATAATATAGTTTTTCGAGTTTGTGGCAACATCCACCCATCTAGAAACTCCTTGTCAAAGCCCATTTTCATGTCTACCAGCAGGCATTGTGTTGCTTTCTGTGCTGCCCCTGTAGTTGTCCAAATTAATAGTGCTCTTATTCTGTTGGGGGTTTAAAAATACCATTACATTTTGAAACTCAACCAGGATAGAGCAGTCATTGTCATCTTTCCCAAGCTCTACAGACAAAAGTAGAACATGCAAAAGATTTCCCCATCGTACATCCAACTCAGAATTTTATCCTCAGACAATTAAAATACATCTGCACATCTGCATTACCTTTGTTTCTACATTCACATCAAGAAAATCTTAAGTCAGCATACAGGGGATGGTAAATGACAAAACAATATTCATCTTCCACTGCATTGCTACTTTTGTCAGTATTTTTGCCTTTACTGTGGATCCCTCATTGGGAAACACACAAACCAGTTTATTGTGGCTCCGAAACGTTTGCTGGGTTTTACTTCATGATAATGTTGGGAACTCTTTGTTTGCTTTTTCCACTTAAAAGTCCCAATTGTTGAAAAACATGATCTCATTCAGCAGATCTGCGACTAATATTTTCCTCCAATACAAAGACGTATTCACTGTTTCAACTCTGACAGTAATCCTATGAGAATTCAAGGTCGATACACATTCCTTGTGCATCGACCTTGTAGTACAGGAGTTCAGAGGAATCAACGATTAAAATAATATAGCCATTAATTCCTCACTATCAACTCTGATAGTGAAGCTATCAGAGTTGAAACATTTGCTTGTGTGAGTGTGGGATGTTGTGTTGATTTGGTCAACAAGTCAGCAGGACTGAGCAACATCCTTGTTTGCTTTTTCTGTAGACTCCGATCCTCTGACGCCTCACTGTCACCTTGTGAACTGTGACTTGTTACATTTTGTTACATCAGCAGAACTTTAGATCATGCATCATGACAGCCACCTAACTGTTACACACACTTGAGTTACACATAAATTTCTACATTTGATCTCAGAACTATGCAGAATTATTATTATTTTTTTCGTTCTACTTTTGTGACTGTACCAAAGAATAATCATGGAAAGATCAGAATGGAAATAGCAAATCACAAGGTGATCAGTGTAAAGCCGAAATGTTGAAGAGCAAAGTTAAATAAAAATAATGTTTAAGAATAATGACTGGGTTCATTATTGGTTTTCATCCATATATTTAAGTGTCGTGAGCCGTGATGCAAGACATCATTTCCATCCCTTTGGCATGATCCAAGATATTGGCGTATATTGGAGGAAAAACCTTAAGCAGATTGTGGCAGATTTGTTCCCTCTTTCAATCGTAACAGAAATATGTGTGTTATCCAAGTGATCATAACACTTTGTCATAAGAGGCAACACTGAAAAATAATAATACGTTTACACAAAGTGACACTATGTTCTCCAAAAGATTTTCTCATGATCAGCAGACAGTTGATCTTGTTTTGTCTGAAAAAGCTTTAATAGTTAAGTCGGTTTAATGAGACGACATTGGTTCACGACTGGTTGTTTGTCTTTTTTATTAATCCTGTTTTAATTTGTTGTGTTTAAATAATCCACTGCTTACATTTAGCTTAGCTAAATTATTATTATTAATATTTAGTTTGGAACTATGACGGTTATCAATGTACGAATAACATTCTTGCTGGGTTATTGATTTACTTTTATGTGCCGACCATCTTAACTTGGGTTCATGCGTCATACGAAAGCTTCCACAAAGATCAACTTCATCGTAAAGGTCCACGTCTCTGACTGCTCTCTCAAACATTCTCAGCACTCTTAAACTAGAAATGCTGGAGTTAGTCCATTTTGACATAGGCTGGAGATAGTCCAAATGACCTGAAGGATTGCTTTTGTTCTGTAAATAAGGCCATTACCTTCTGGCCTGACGGTCAACGACCACATTTACAATTGAAGAATGGATGCTAATTTGAACCATCAGTCGTTGGTTCTTTTGGCACTGTTTCAGTAAGTCTGGGGAGAAATCGAAAACCTAGTACTCCTATGTTTTTTAAAAAGCACTAAAAATGCATTCATGATTTTCCTCAGGAGTTTAATCTGACATTGGCAGCCTGGCAAAGGGAAAAAAAAACAAAAAACCTTCAGTTGGGCAAAAATGATTTTTGAATTGAAAAATTACACACTCTTAAAGCCAATCTAGTACAGATTGTATACTTTACAAGCAGCAAGCTTCTGTGTCTGCTTCCTGTTTTATTCCATAGACGTTATGGATGTTTATCTGCGTTTCTCTCTTTCAACACAACCATTGCTGCCATTAACTCTATGTATTCAGTTCTCCTGGCCCAGTGCTTCTGTTTTTATGTGCTCAGGAGAGTTTTACATGCAGCTTCCCAGCATGCCGCATTCTACAATTTTTATGGTGGATTAATCAAAAATAGGATCAGTTGAATACAGCTATGGTCTACGGGCGAGAGGTGGGGTACATCCTGGACAGGTCACCAGCCCATTGCAGATATTATTGTAATTTTGCTACAATCCTGTACAGCATGAGCACTTGCACACATTAATATTTGTATTGGATGCAAATGGGGGACTTGTAAAGTTTACAAAACGGTTCCTCAGCAATTATTTTTTCTTTATTAGCTAAGTGGCTAATCCGGGATGTGACATCATCATGACTGCACATTATGTGCGCTTTTCCTTTGAAAGCACCACTCTTTCATCTGTACTGTAAATGCCACACCTCACCAGGTGATTCATATTTTTACATTATTTCTGGGCTTCGGTGTCTTAAACAAATCTTGAATTTACGCTTACACAATAAGCATGCCACTTTAAAATATTGAGTCAGTGCTGCTGACAGATTACTGTCAGTAGTACTGTGTTTGTGTTGCATAAGAACACAAATAGTTTTTATGCACAGGTGATGACATTGTCTGTTTGGTTAATGTAAATCACACCATTTCAGGGAATTCCTTTATTTCATTTTTTCCCTCTGGCACTAGTGCGGTGTATTGCTCCTTTGTAAAATGTAATTTGTCATTTAATGTAGTTTTACTGGAACTAGGAAAGTAATAGTAAAACAGCTAATAGGTGTTATTTAAAAAAATGTTGCTTGGACATTGCCAACATGATTGGCTCTTACTGGACACAGAGATTTAGGGTCCCACAGGTTGCAGTCTGCAACAAATTATGTCATTACTTCCACGTACCTAATTTGATGTGATTACCAGTCGACATAGTCTTGTGTTTTAATAACTTTATGTCCTAATATGCTATTCAAAAATAGTTCATCCTGCAAATTAACCTGTTCGTATCATATTTAATTCTTAAGTCGTAATTGTTTTGAAGCAATCTAATTGATGGGCGTAGGGCTTGGCTTTGTGCTACACTGCCCCCTATGGGTTTCGAATGTTTAAAGCAACACTAAGGGGCAGATTTGCACAGGTTTTGTAGATGAAACCTTTTCTGAAAATGGTTCCATGTGTATGATATATTTGAACGATATGTGTGGCTACGTGTGTACATTGTTTGATTCCAACAAACTTAGTGTTTATAGGATGTTTTTGTTTGAGTCCTCGTTAATCACATTTTCTCATCGTAAGCCTTAATTTTCCACAACCAAATAACAAGAAACGCTCTTATTTGGGACAGGGGGCACCACAAATGGCTAGCGACGGCCCTGCATATAGCCAACAGAATTTGTCTGCAATATTAATATGCAACATTTCCCCCTCTAATTGAGTGCTATATACATAATTGACCTTTGTAGAGCAGCTTTGACCAGGGAATTCAGATGAGAAAGCAAACAGTCCCATTCAGTATGCCATAATTAATTAATTTTTAGCATTTAATAATGTTCCGTTTTATCTTTTAAAGACTAATATACTGTATTTTTACATAAAATATAAGTTCAAAGAAAGAAGCCTTTGCTACGACAGTGTTCACCTTCCCTTCTGTTCTCTCTCTCTCATTTTTTCCTCTTGGGTATCTACATGAGCAAACCACACCTCTTTCTCTCTCTCTCTGTCTCTCACCACTTCGGGGATTAGACAGACTCCCTTCGCTGAAATAATAGAACAGCCTAAACAAAGTCTTCGCATGAAGCCTGTTTTGTGGAAGTCAAATTCCCGCCAACCAATGGAAACATTTTGAAGATTCATAGAAAATTCTGACAGCTATGACAAATGTACGCACTCGGGTAAGACATGGACAAAAATTACACAAAATACCTGCATTTACATATAAAAAAAAATATGATTAGTAACTCTGCTGCTCCTAATAATTACTATCTTCTATCCTGCTGCTAGAAGGCGTTAAAGTGTTGAGATCAAATTAAAAACAATGACATGTTAAACACCAACTGGAGGCTTTTTATTTTATGTGGACTTACTTCCTGTTTTATGACGCTCTTCCCATGCTGGAATTACTTCCCATCACAACAATCACCAGTCCAGGACATTTAAAGTGAAGCTGCTGGTTTTGCTGCTGGCTCTAACCGCCGCCGTGTTTCTAAAGTCTGACCTCACCGACTGGCTCTGGCTGCAGGATCAAAACTCGTGTGCTTGCGGGAAGCGTTTGTCTAAAGACAACCTGCGGGCTCTTCATCGCCTGAACCATTCCGTGGAACCGTTCCTGACCGTAAACACCAACCTCTCTGAGGAGGCTTTCAGATGGTGGAAGGTTAGGGAAAATAATGCAAGCCTCTTTTCCTCTCATGTCATTTGAAAACCAGCCTAATAGGATGCTGTTTGTTCTGTTCGACAGCACATGCAGCACGAACAAAGGGACTTCAGTTATTATAAATCAACAGTGCACAAGCTGTTTGAGCTTTTGCCACCCGTTGCCGATCATGGAGAGCCCAGTTCTGACAGCTGCAGGACTTGTGCTGTTGTGGGAAATTCGGCCAATTTGAAAGGATCACGTTACGGGTCGCTGATAGACTACCAAGATGTTGTTATGTGGTAAGATCTTCAGTAAAAGGAATGATCCTGCATTTAGTCTCTCACGCGAGTGAAGTATTTATAAAAACTGTCCCTCCATCCCATTTAGAATGAACGCGGCTCCCACCAAAAACTACGAGAGCGACTTGGGGACCAAAACGACTCATCGCGTCATGTATCCGGAGAGCACCGTAGATTTGGATAACTCCACTCTTCTTGTGCTGTTTCCCTTCAAGATAAACGACCTCCAGTGGGTCATCAAGGCCATTACAACAGGATTTTATGGAAGGTGACTTGTATACATTTGTGGAAATCTTATGCTGCACTACAAAGAGTTGCTCATTGTAACGTAATCAAAACACACCTTATACTTGTTGTTTCATTTCTATTATCTCCAGCAAAGACTGTAAAACAAAAATAATAATTACATTTACAACATATGGCTTCACAGGACGTTTCCAGAGGTATTATACAAAAATAAAATTAGTGACTAAGATTTTTATTTGATTAAATATGAACGTAAATAATTCTTAAATTTTAGTCCCTCCCCTCTCGCATCTGAATTGGTTCAGTCTTTTTATGCACAACCTGTGATAGACGGTCAATCTGACCAGGGTGGACCCTTCCTCTCGCCCAATATGGTGTAGATGGTCTCCAGCTCCTGTGGTTCTGCATGCATAAGAGGGTCTAGACAATGAAAAGATGGATCATTTTTTGTTATGTTTCCAGTCTATGTTGACCTTCATCTCCAGAAGCCCTGAACAGACCTACCCAGGGAGGCTTCAGAATTTGATCCCCCTGTAGTTGGAACATACTCTGCGTTCCCTCTTTTTGAATAGTGGGCCTACTGGTATGCAAATCCGGCGGAACTACCCCCGATGTTCACTCAATATTAGATAAGATAAGATAAATCTTTATTGTCATTGTCACAAGAACAACGAAATTCAAAAGTGCCATCAGTCGGTGCACATGCCCAAAAACAAAAAATAACTGTCTCACAATTCACACACAACGCAAGAATCAACAAACTGGCAAAAAATAAATAAATAAATAAATAAGAACAGCCACATTCTCACATATATCATTTATGATGATTAATGGTTGTTTTTGATTGCATTTAGTTTTGTTATTGCTATTGGGTAGAAACTGTCTCTGAGACGGTTGGTTCTGGTTCTGGTTGCTTTGTATCTTCTGCCTGAAGGCAGCAGTGTGAACAGAGAAGGTCCGGGGTGAGAAGTGTCCTTTGTGATGTGTTGTGCTTTTCTTAGACAGCGGTCGCTGTGCAGGTCCTCCAGTGAGGGGAGAGGGCAGCCAATGATTTTTGGGCTGTATTCACAACCATACAGCTGTATTGGAGTCGTGAAAGCCAGAAAACCCCCCACAACATCCAGAACCTTCAGGAACTTTGGGCAAATCTCATCCACCCTCAGCAGGCCTTACCACCAAGGAGTTTTTTAACCACCATGGTAACCTCAGAACCAGAGATCGGACAGTGCGACCCGCAGTCCCCAGTCTCTACTTCCTCAGTGGGAAACATGCTGGAGACAGATGTACTATGTTCAGTTTTTAATAGGATGTTCTGCTATAAAGACCTGCTGTGCAATCAACAGAGGGAATGATATTTGTTTTACAGTATAACTTAGGTAGTGTTCCACACTATAGTGTACATGTCACTACATGAGATGTCCCTCTGTGAATCTGCATGGTGACTGCACAATAGGTTGTATGGCAACCAAAAATCAGAACACACACTTTCTTTCCAATCTGTCACAACTTTATTTTCCCTCTTTCCATAGCTGAAATAATCAAATCGACTCTCTAATTGGAGTAGGCTATTACATATTTTCCTTGACTAACATATAGTGAACATGCAACTTTTACTAAACTCTCCTTTTGATAATGAATACACAGGGGAGGAGGGAGCCAGGCAAGCCAATACCACAGTATATTTTCATTAGTTATTTGCCTTGTACTATACACCTGCAGGCCCTCATTTTGGAAAATGTGTTGTATAATACAAATATGTCTAACTCTCTACTCCTACTTGATCATTTTCAATATCACAGTTTTGTTAAAATGCTTTGAAATTCTACAAAAAGTATTGCTCCAAGCTGAAGTTATGACAGCCTTGTTTTTTATTGGTCAATCCATCTATCATTTATAGCCTCTGAGTGTAAATCATTTCCATGTTACTTGACTGAATCAATTTATGCTAATTTAAGTACCTATAATCTGATGTGACAAGCATAATGTTGCTGTGTTTAGCAGGCCTGTCTAAACATTAACTATAGATGAAACAATAAAAATGTTCTTGATTTTTCATGCACACCTGAGGGCAAGTCAGAGAAAGTGGTTAACAGTGATATTTTTTGGATGGTGGGTGGAAGCCGGACAGGAAGAGCTTAAAAACTCCATGCAGAAAGATCTTTGGCTGTGCAGCTCTTATGAGTAGTCCATTGGATATTATTTGAAGTTTAAATCAATCAATCAATTAAATTTTATTTGTATAGCACATTTCAGCAGCAAGGCATTTCAAAGTGCTTTACATCATATCAAACACAGAAACACAAAGCAACATAGAATCAATAATCAAACCATGACATTAAGTCAAGTTCCATCATTAAATGTGCAATTGATTATGTTTCAAATACAATCCTAAACAGGTGGGTTTTTAGTCTAGATTTAAAGGAAGTCAAAGGATATATGTGTGTATATGTGTTTAAGACTCTTATTGTGAAGGTTTGAAGTATGCTGTGTTTTAAGTTCTTCTGTTGTGTGTTGACACTGCAGAGAGACAGAAGCTTCTCATCCATCTGCTTTAGGTACAAAGACTCATTGTTCTACAGAACTGGTAACCAAGAGAACATGACAGGCTTTTTTGTTAACAAGACAAATGGGCATTGACTTGAAATATCAATCCAGCCTTAGGTTAACTTATTTAACGTTAGCCACAAAGCCACTTACGAGGGAAGTGGAGGCAGAGACAAACGTATGTTTCCTACTACTTCTAGCGAGGATCAAAACACCGTTTTTGTCAGTTTTATGTTGTAAACAGGAAAGTTTACGACACTATGCTGTTGGTTTTTTAGATATTCTCAATATGCTTTCACATAATTGTATGGAAAACTGTTTTAATGATAATTTTATTGGAAATTAAATCAAGTTAAATCTGTCAATTAACCATGAAATAGTTAGTTTGGTTAAAGTAGCACTATTGACACTCTGACTTGTTGCGTATTTTACCTCGTCAATGGTTTTTCTATTACAATGTTTTCATTAGGTGAGCAATGCTTGTTTTGAATTTGTTTGAGTTGGAAATGTTGGAGATGTGATTGATAAACCCTTTACGGAGCCGTACCCTTCTTTGGACTCAGGTTTTAATTCAACGTAATAATCCCTCCAGTGAGTCCTGCAATACTATTTTTTGTTGGTTATAATTTTTTGCTTTACTAACTTCACCATTCAGTCTGCTGAACACATACAGCTGAAACATTAATATGTTCTCACTTTGCCCAGTACCGACTCTAAATCAATGAGTTCCACTTCTCGTTTGCATCTTTTATGTTTTATTTAATGTTTACTAGTCTTTTTACCACTTTAAAGAGATAAATCAGTTGTAAATTCTTGTCATTTGATTTAACAGATCATATGTACCAATAAAATTCAAAATAAAAGCCAACAAAGACTTGGTGAGTGGTGTCTAATGCAATACACTATTCTTTTTGTTTTATTGTGATCATAATTAATTTTGAATCCTACGAACTCGTTAAAGGTGATGGTGGTCAATACAGGCTTTATGAGGTACGTTCATGAAATTTGGCTGAAAAAAAAGGGAGATTATCCATCCACCGGCTTTATGGCTTTGATCCTTGCACTTCAAATTTGTGATGAGGTGAGTACACTCGGCTCATTTCCTTAACAATGATTAGGAAGTTCCTTCTGTTATCTACTGTGGACTATCATTGGCAAGAAATGTGGCATCAATCACAGTAGGAGAATATTCATTAGATTTGCACTCATTTATACAAAGCCTACCGTCTAGAGAATTTATTTGTTCCATTCCGAATTCTTCGCCATCTTGGGGAAGATCAGAGAGCTGCTAAACGCAACTGACAAACTGAGTAAAACTGCAGGATGCTGGCAGAAAGAAAACAATCAGTAAATGAGTTCTTGTCCCAGACAGCTAAAGATCTATGAAACACCATTGCACTTAGCAATCGCTATTAAGGTACCAAGTTCAAGAACGTTCTCGTAGCTTCAAATTGGTCTCTGTATGGACTTACGTTATCACAGTTTTTCTGTCTTTCATGGTAAATATCTGTCACATTGCCCACTATACTTGGGCTCTACAACTGGTACACATTGTACAGGCCATTCCAACATTGCTTGTTAACATGTGAATAGCTTGGAAAATATGTGTGTGATCCAGTGAAACAAAAGTTAAGCTCTTTGGCAACAACTTGACCTATCATGCACAATGATTAGGGCCCGTTTTCCCACTAAACATACTGGACAACTTCAATGGAGTGAGGAGTAAAGTGCGAGGTAGAATACTGTTAAATTGTGGTTATCACTTTTCCTTTGCCAGAACACAACATATGGGTCATGTGACCAAAACATGCTCCCAAATAAGCAAATTAAAAGCTAAAAGAAGAACGGCAATAAAATTATGGCGAGACTTAACCAATTTTTAGACCTTAACTTGTTGCAGAGCCAATGTCCTACAGGACGCTCAGAGGTGAAATAAAATGTTTGTTTGTTGTGAAACAAAATGGACAGAGGTTTTATAATGTTATTGTAGATGCATATTTTCTTGGCACGTGGGTTAAAGTGGAGATGAGAAGTAGAGTTGTTGCAGGCAGCTTCTTTGTTGAACTAACAAGCTTTCTTAATGTGTCCCTAGGTCAGCGTGTTTGGTTATGGAGCAGATGATGACGGAAACTGGAGCCATTACTTTGAAACACTAAAAAGCAAAAACTTTAAAACTGGACCACACCCTGGAAAACACGAGTATGCAATCATAGATGAGTTGGCTCAAAACAAAACAATCAGGCTTTACGAGTGGTGATATCGTGATTGAAACAAGTCACTCTTAAAAAAATTAGATCACATATGTCAATGAGAACTACCTGTATAGATAGTTGCAATAGAAAAAAATCTAAAAACTTCTTCCAGAATCGAAACTCCTCAGATGGTAAATGGCCTGTACTTTTAAACACTTCACACTACATTCAGTCACTCGCGCACTGATGGTGGTAAGCTATTATATTGTAGCCATAGCTGCGATGGGACAGTCTGACAGAAGTGAGGCTGCCATGCACTGGGCGGATCTGACCACCACCAGCAGGTAAAGCGGGTGAAGTTTATTCCCTAAGGACACAATGACTGTGAAAGACGGAGCGGGGTTCAAACCGGCAACCCACCATTTACAGAATAAACTCCTATCTTGTCCGGCAAGGAAAATGAAAAGTACATTTTGGCATTGTGTTTCCTACTGGTTGGAGGCCCTCATCCCTCTTTTGCACATCCCACAAAAATGTCATTGTTACCATGGTTTTCCATGCAAATTGAAATGCAAATCTGTTTTCCAAACTGTCATACAGACAAGACCCGATTTCTTAGGAATAGTGACAGGGACATTGATTCAGGAGCTAATTTGGCAAACAAATCTTGTTGATGCTCAAACTGAATGCAGCTTGCTAGTCAACAGCTGTTTAAAACTTTTAGCAAGGTGCAATTTTGCCACTGAGAAGTGAGTTTCAGGCACATTCTGTGTTGTCTACATTTGATGTCCTTCGGATGTGATGCACCTCAATCAGCTTTGTTTCAGCAAAGATGCATCTTGCCAGTGCTGGTTGTTGATATTTTTGTTGAATTAATGTTCAGAGTAATTATTAGGGATGCACCGATATGAAAATTTGGGCCGATATCGATATCCGATATATTTAACAGTATTTACTGATACTATATAAATATTTACACTTTTGACTGTGTAAATATTTACTTATTGGACTGATACTGATATAATTATAATGTTGATACCGATATATTACACATCCCTAGTAATTATTGCTATCAGTATTTATTTCCAGAGATTTTAAATACATTTCTCTATTAACTGTTTACTTGTGAAAGTCTATCTGAAGTTTAACTGTTCTTTCTGAAAACATAGAAAAGACAAACTATAGATAGGTTAAGATCAAAGTAAGCTACGCTACACATAGTCCCGTAGCCATAACAACTGACTGACAACAACTCCACTAGCGGACCAGAATTGAACTTCAAAAATCGTGCAAACATTTCCCACACAAAGAAAAGAACATCCAGTCCATTACAGAATCATGTTTCAGGCTTGATGTTTACTTTTGCAATTCTTATTGTTATTCATCTGAACACATTAAAGGTTGGTGAGCTAATTTAAACACTTGCTCTCCTGATGACCAGTAAGAGTTGGTGTTTATGTCGCCTTACTTCTTATTAACTCACCCGAGACGCACCAAATTCTGTAGCACATCTACATGTTAAGGATGTCAAAGTCAAGCTAGCTAACTGATCTAGCTCCCTCACTATCATTTTTTTTAATCAAAACTTCTCGCCAAGTTGTGAAATATGTTGCCTCAGACCTTATCCCTTTATCTGATCATTAATTCCAGAATAAACTAACAATGAATGCAGTGATGCAGAGACATCACTTTCCATTTCATCATGCTCCATGAAAAACAAAGTTTGTAGTTGCTATAAAATTTGCATTTTCTTTTTTTCTTGCTGGTTGTTCCTAAATCACTAAATAGCATATGTGTTTGTAAAGGCTCAAAGGAATGTTTTTTGCATGCTTGGCGCACCCAAAGTGTGTATGTGACCTCTGTTAAAACACAAAGCCACTGATCCTTCTTCATGTTGCATGCATTCCGTAAATGCATGTGGGGGTTGATTACAGCTGAAGAGCCGGAGCGACAAGATGGGATTTATTTTAACCGGGTGGGGAGGCAGCATAGCACAACGTTCAAGCTTTATCATGTTAGCAGGGGTAAAGATATTCCTATTACCAGCCACTCTGTTTTTTTTTCTTTATTTAGCCTGTGGTTTATTGTTAATTCTTTTAATGTTAAATTATCAAAAATTGAAAAAAAAAAATTCCAAGGAAAAAACTAAAATCTCACTCAATCAACAATCCTTAAAGCAGGCAAGATTTCATTTTTTTTCTCTAAATTTTGTTTCATTTTTGAGTAGCAGTCACAGGTTATGCAAAGTTATTCTCAATTTGGTGACCCCTTCATGTCCACCTCTATCTTAAAAAAAATAAAATAAAAAAAAAAACATCACAAGGAGTGCTAAAGGTATATTAATGTGTCTTGTCTCGCTTTTATGACTAGTGCACCACAACCATTTTTTTCTTATCATTGCCACAGTACAAAAGTTCATAACCAAATTCATTCAATTTAATTCTACAACTTTGTCAACTTCATTAAGTAAGTTTGTTTTTTATCTGTAAAAGAAATACAAGTATTCTGAGCAAGTAACTGTTATTTTGACATCTAGTCAATCAGAAAGTGACGAGTCATGAAGACATTATGTAGGAGTCATTGATTCCTCAGGTGGGTTAATAAGTCTGTTAAATATTAGTACAAAAGGCTGCCGCACATCTTTTATTCAGTGACGGCCACTAGATAGCAGCCTTTCTTGTGTCAATAAAAATCCCAGCCTCAAGTTAATGAATGTCTATTTAGAGGAACTAAACTTGGAGTTTTTCCACTGAGAAATCGTTACTATAGGGATGTCGCTTTAGAAGCTGACCTGATTCTTTCACAGAACAGCTAGATTTATACTGAGAAGAAACTACACAGAGACAACTGTGTATATATACTAATAAAATCTGAAGGCAATCGGTGCAATAAATTTTGCTCAGGATTCTAAAAGTAAAAGCGGGGCTGAATTCACACCACAGCTTTCTGATCCCAATAAAACAGAATAAATTGTAAGCGATTGTTAATACAGTGATCCATGTGAGCACAACAATGTATGTTTTCCTGGTGTTTGCTGAATGTTTTTTATTTTAAACTTTGTAGTAGGTGGATGGTGTCTGTAAAATCCCCTGTCCTGGAGCAGAACTCAATACATTATAATAGTTTCAAACAATTAAAAGAATGCTAAGATAATATATTATGACAATTAAGTATAAGTATTCAAATAAATAATTATAAAAGTATCATTAAAAATAATTTTTATATATTTTCCAATTCAATTTAAATTTGTCCCAAGTTTTTGTCAACACCGTCAGACATAAAAAGAATGTAAAAAAAAAAAAAGAAATCAGGCATTATTGGGGTGCATCAGAACTTCTGAGGACCCCATGACCTCTTCCTTTCTCTTCCTTTGCTAAGAGGGTTAAGCAGCTCTAGTTAGCTTATGCTATTCTTTAGTTTTTTCTTCTGTTTTATTCCTAGGTTGTTCGTCACAACCATGATGTGTCAACACCATAACTGACAATTTACAAAATTTTGATGAGATGTTGTGAAATAAATACTTAATTTTAGTAAACTGTAAAGATTTCATGGACCTGATGAGCTACAATATGGCCTCCTTCAGAATAACATCATATAAATTGAGGTAGTTTGGCATTTCGTCAACTCCGTCAGAGTTTTTAACTGACGGTCTGACTCTTTCAGTGATCGTGTTGACAAATCAGCTACCCTAACCTTTCAGATGGTAGGTGAAAGGTTAGGGGAAAGAGGAGGATCGAACAGGAGAGCAGAGATGACCAATGCCTTAAACTTTTCAAAGAAAAGGTTGTGCAGGACACCGATGTAGGAGGATCGTTGCGCAACCCTGAGACATTCACAGACATCAGGACATAATGTCTCTAAGACAAAGATGGATATGAGATCATCTATCCAAGCAGACAGCCAATGAAACAAGCACAGCATCAGTGCCAGGCAATGCAAATGCACCAAAGGTGGATAAACCCTATAAAAGGTGGGAGCAAAAGAGGAACCTTTGGCTGTGAAAGGCATACAATTAACCTCCTTAAATACATATTTGTGTTAATTTTTTGGAATACATATCATACTTGCTGTCAGAAACGAACCATTTTTTGTCGGCTTTTTGTAAAAAAAAAACAACTTTTTTTACTTTTGTAAAAACAAAAGTAATTTGTTTTTTATTGAAATTCTACCAAAGATGACTGTAATTCTTTCAACATATTTTTTAGGAATCTGAATGTGTTTAGAAAACGCTAACAAAAGGCGCACCGAGTTATTTAGTGCAAAGTCTATCTCCTCAAGCCGAATCCCTCCCCTTTGAGATGATACTAAGCCTGTTGACGGAACAGGTTTAGGCCACACTAAATGATCTTAACCTGTTCCAAAGTCCAACAGTTTGTCAGATAGTCTGTCACTATTTTAAAGCTTTGAACCTGAAAGGATTTCCCTTCACATCAGGTAAGTTACATAAAATTTATAGACATCTTTCAAGTAAAATGAGATGTATTACTTCGTTAAATGTGTTGGGGAAAAAAGACTTATTTTTAAGTTTGTACTCCTTTGTCCTCTCTCAAACGATCTTTAAAAATTCACTTGTTTTTCACGTCATTCTGATGTGTGTTTTTTTGTGTTATTTTTCAGGATGTGGTTTCAGTTTAAAATGTTGATTGCCCTGCTGGCTGTCACAACAATTGGGGTGTTTTTGACGGCAAGTTATACAGGCTGGGCTGAGCTTAAAATGCCAAACTCGTGTCGGTGTGAGAAATGTTTTTCAAAAGAAAACGTGTTCCTTAATCAACACCTGAACCGCTCCATTGAACCGTTTCTGTCGGCAACGACCATCCTCTCTGGAGACGAATACGACTGGTGGCGGGTATGCCTTCCCTTATGGATCCCCATGGAAATTTTTTTTTTACATTCCTCTATTTTGTCTTTAGTCGTGGGCAAACAGAAACTGGTCTAACAACCGACTGTGTTTGTTCAATCTGACAGCGCTTACAGAGCAACAGACAGAACTTCAGCTACTTTAAAGCAACACTTGACAAACTGTTCAAGATAATCTCGCCCAGTCCTGTTCTTGAAAAACCCCAAACTGAGGGATGCAGGACTTGTGCAGTTGTTGGAAATTCTGTGAACTTGAAAGGGTCGCGTTACGGACCCTTGATAGATTTCCAAGATATCGTTATAAGGTAAATACTCATTTTAAAAAAAGTCTTCTTTTTTTTTATTTTAAAAATGTATGAAAACAAACCAACCAAAATTCAACTACCCAAAATTTGTCCTTCTGTTTTAGAATCAACCGCGCTCCAACCAAAGGCTTTGAGGAAGACGTGGGGGCGAGAACAACTCATCGTGTCATGTATCCAGAGAGTGGCTCGACTTTAGATAACTCTACTCATCTCATAATGTTTCTTTTCAAGATAAGAGACCTGGAGTGGCTCCTCAGGTCCTTCCCAACAGGAACTTCTGGAAAGTGAGTGATATTTTCGTTAGTCCTTATATGTTTCAGTGCTCCATGTATTTACATACAGTCCCAATATAAGGCTGTCTGTAAACACAGCCTAATAAATATGAAGCAGTGCCATTTAAATTTTTCTGGAAAAATAAAATATGCATATTTATTTGTCTTCTCTTCATTAGGGAAACAGAAAGCAGCATACCTTTTATTTTCTTTATTTATCCAACCATTAGAATAATTCTTCAATTTTATAGAAAACGATTGGTCGTGACTTTACCTGATAATCCAACACTACTCCACTACAGTGGCAAACTCACATTAGATATATTTTATTTTCTAGTTCTCGGGAGCCCGAACCCGTACTGATGCCGCCCTGGGCAAGTGCCCATGAAGCCCATATCAAAAACTGCCACTGTATGTACATTTTCAAAAAAATGTTTAAGAAAACGTTTTATTGTCTCAAACCAAACATGTTAGAAGGTGCTCAGTTTTCCAGATCTCTATATTCAGGAAGGTTTAAAAGAAGTAGTTTTAGTTTTAAGCATTCATTTAGAAATGTCCCTCTGCATTCATTTCCTACGGAAGTTGTGCGATGAAGCTGCTTGTCCTCATCCAGTCGAGCGACTGGCGCAATTCTTGCATTTGAAACGTCAAGTTCGTACACGTAGTGCACAGACGGGTCAGTGACGCGACGTGAGAAAGTTAAAAAAGGTTCAACTTTTGTTGTCGTCTGCTGTCACGGAAACCTTTCACCCTTTGCTGTCGTTCGTTGCTCCCCCTTTTTTCAAGCCCACAATGTGCTGCTGTTACCGAGGTAACCCTTTGCAGGAGAGAGGCTTTTAGCTCAATATAGGTCATTCGATTAATCTGGATTATGAAGCTTGGGCTGCTGATGAACTTTCTATCACGTATCAGAGACCATGTCTGGGAAAGCAGTCTGGTGCTGCGTTCACGGACTTCCGTTCAACACGCACACATTGTTCTTGGTAAACATAACCCCCCTCAACTCACCACCTTCACTGGCCCCATTCTTTTGTCTATACGTTGCTTTTCTTGTTAAGAGGTTGTTGTTTTTTTGCCACTCTGTCCTTTACACTGTTGGGACAAAGTGTGATAAAAAAAAAAAAAAAAACTTTTAGCAAAAACAAGGAAATTTCTGATTTTGAAACATTGAAACTCGATACTATAATTTCTTTTTCACCTCCTCCAATCTCTTGTTCTTTCATTTCTGATCTAATGAATGGGTGGCACCTCCCATGATGGCTGCAGCCTGAGGTACCTGTCTTTCCATGTCTTATGCTGTTTGTTGGTCTTTCTTTGGAAGGGCTGTAATTATATGGTGTTTCTCTATAATGACAACAAAGGCATTCTGATTCCAATATCAACATGTTAAAATGATCAGATTAATCCCTTTCATTGAAGCGTTAACATCAACAGCCTTTCTTGTTTTGTAATTATGCTATTTGTGTTTTTCATATTTTGGTTTTTACAATACCAGAGCTTGCACATAACTTTCTACTTTTTTCAGTCCAATGATTCCTTTCATCAAGTGTTGTGATGAAACAGTTACTCATTACTTGCGCAGTCTTTTTCTAACATTTACTTTTCTACTCTTGAGTGATTTTTGAAATGGCTACATTTTCATTTTACTTCAGTAAAAATATGTTGACACATTGCTGCTTTTACTCGAGTCCAATCATTTGACTCTGTCTGTCTTACTTGTCAAGTTCATTGAACTCGTTATCTTAGGACTTTAAACAGCTATCTCCACTTTACGATGTGAATACACTCCTCTTGATAACGCAAAACATCTGCAATATGCTGCATTCAGAGATAGCATAGTTAAGACATCGTACCAGAAAGTGAGAACGTTTTTTTTGTTTTTTTTTCTCGCACTGTTAAAGTGTTTTGGGGAAAGTTTTTTATTAGTTTAACTGGATTGCTGGATTATCTTTGCATCTTAAAATACCTACAAACACACTGAGACATTTAAAATGATATTATACAGTTTGACTGCATTTCTGTAAATATCTTAATTTGCTTCACATTTGCCTTAATATAATTGCAGACATAAATTGATGAAATTTCTAAAACCTGACTTAACAGTACACCGGTAAACTTTTATTTCATATGAAAATATGTTATTTCATTTATCTGCAGGTGAAATATGGCAGAGAATAAACATTAGCTGGTAAAACTGCCTTCCTCTGCATGTCTTTTTTCTCTCTCTGACTCTGAAGCCTTATCATCTTTACTTAATACACTTAAACAGTTTTCTTTACCGTCACTTTTTTTTACGTGCTGTTCATTTAACGACCCTGCTGGTTCCTCATAAAATCCTTTCTTCTTCAGTTCTCTTTGATATCTCAAATTGTTGTCAACAATGTTTTTTTCTCTCTATTCTTTGAATCCCTCTAAGTGTTGTGTGCAATTTGCAAGCATCAAGAATGTATTAAAAAAGTAGCCTATAACGAAATAAAGTAAGCACTTTATCCGCTATTATTAAGGAAGAATAATTAACATTAACTTTGGACAAAAAGTTTGGCTCCTTCTTCCTTAAAGTCCACGGATCTCTGGCAGGTGGACTGCGGCTGGAGGAAGTGAAACCACGACACTGCGCGTTGCCGTCACAGATCACAGAGTTTAATTCCACACAAAATAACGCATGAATCAATTAACAAAGCTGCAGAGATATAGAGATATATTCATTACCTGTAACAGGAAAAAAAATAGAAAAAAGAAACACAAAGAAACAAGGGGGGCAAAGACGCGTCTTTGGAGAAAGCTTTATGCTCAAAAGCAAAACAGTGGTAGCATTCTGAATTTCTGAGGCTTGCATGAAATTTTATACTCAGTGGGTGTTTCTCCAATTTAATATATTCAATTAAGGCGTTCCACTCTTTAACCAATTCGAAACTCCCGTAAGGAGTCAGGAAACTTGAGAAGTCTCCTAATTTTACAACAAAGTTCCAAAGGCGTCTGGTTTCCGTCAAGAGACAAGGGCGGACCAGTTAATCTTAGAGGATACCAGGTACGAATGTCCCCGGCGCCGAGAGTCTTAAGATAAGATTTCGCAGACACCCTCGGAATCTGACGTCTCTTCCATTATCTCTCCTAACGTTCTCGAAGAGACTTCAAGAAATGTTATCTTTGCAAACCCCTTTTTTGCTTTTGCACAATTAGCCCCCCAAAAGATTGAGTTCTGCCAAAATAATACATAAAATCCACAGGACAAAATAAAGTATAATTCCTGAGCCATTTTCTAATAGTAAAGAAAACATTTTCATTCAAACAATTTCCATTTGCTTCTAAAATCGTCACAGATAATACAGTTTTCAGATACCTTCATCATTTAGTAGTTTTAAAATGAGATAATACAATCTTCAGTAAAAACATAGTATTAATACTTAGAAATGAAATGTTAAGGGGTTTCAATCTTCTATTTTGCATTAGTTTCACACCATCGCAGATGCTGGCCTCCAGCAGGTCTCCCCCGACTGCCTGCAAGAATGCGAATTTATGACTCTGTGTTCTAGCCGGGCAGCAAAAGGCCCCATTTAGTGATCTGCATTCTAACCCCTGTCTGTCCGATTCAAAACAAGAGTATCCAACCTAACCTTTTTACACATGCGTAAAATTAACTGCATTAAGCACCAAAATAATCATTTTCCTTAACACTATGTAACTGTTAAATATAGCAAGCAGTGTTATGTAGACGTTTTATTATCATTCCAGCTTTTTTATATTTCCAGTCTGACAATAATAAATGATTAACGTGGTTTAACTGCGTTGTTGTGACTTTAACCCTGACACAGCTCTAACCTTTTTTATATGTGAACTATTCTGTTCTTGTTCATTGTCAGCACAGCCAACTAGAAAAATGAGCTAATGTTATTCTTAAAAATCACACGAGAGTCCTTGACGGCTAGCGAATAACAGACGCATTAAACCGGGACGTCGTCCGTCGCCTTCAGCAGACGTTTAATTCACTGGAAACTTATCAGTTCTGTGGCTGTGTGCGATTTTAAACATCACCTGGAGAACGTTGAGTGGCTCGCTGGCTCCATTCTGCTGGGCTGCAGGAAGTTGGCGTCGTCAATTATACTACTTCAGAGACTAAAAGGTGATATTACTGTGAACTGTGCTTTTTGTGAAACTGATAGGAAAACTCTAGTTCATCTGAAATTGTTCATTCATAAAACATCTCTTGTTGTTTTTGGATTTTGCTTACCCTAACTTTTCTTGTTGGATGAATGTTTTGTTTGGCAAGGCAGATACTAGCAGTAAACCAAAGTCTCACTTTTACGGTATCATCCTGCTACTTATGCAATCTAAATTCAATATTCATTCCCGAAACGTGAGAAAAAAAATCTTTTATTTAATTGTGTACGTGGCAATGTGACACCATTTTGTGGTTGAGATTGCAGAGACGGAGTTGGAATGTTTCTAAATGAAAGTGGATACATATGAGTCGACTTACAAAAACAAGACTGAAGATAACAAAAGAGCAAGATACAAGAGTTATGTGCAGAAGGCGAGGCAAACTGGCTTGGCTACTAAGAATGCACAACACAAAATACCACCACCTACCAATAAAGAAATAATCTCTATTTACGTAAAGAGCAGAACAAAAGAAAGAACTGAGAAGTCCAACATAAAGGAGTGAATCCAGTATGGAACACCCGGAGTGACAAAAACCAGAAATAACCCAAAATGATCCAAATGTGAAGATATATTGAGAAACAAAGCAGAAGGATCCCAAACTGACATAACAAGTGAGGGAACCATTGCTCATAGAACCTGATCTAGAAGTTCAAACTAACCTCCCTGTTATGGAGGGTGACGAGTGACAACATCAAATAAATAAATATGCCATGAAGTATGCCTGTACATCTTCCATTAATGAATTTATTTAAATAGATTACAGTTGAAAATAAATAACTTTGGGTTATTTTTTAAATATATTTGGATCTATGTAAGAAGCTTGTTTAGACATTAACTAAAGGTCTTGAATGCCATATAAAAAATTCTTTTTTTTTAGAAAGAAATAGACAGAAGGACATTTTGTTTATACTCTCTGTATTGTTAAAACATATATTTTGTGATGTAAAATTTGAATTCTACTTTAGAATTTAAGATTGTTTCTATTTTAGGACTGGAATGCTAAAGTGTCCTTCTGTTTTGAAATGAGTTTCAATCTGGGGCGACTGTGGCTCTTTGGTAGAGTAGTCGTCTTGCGATCGGAAGGTTGTAGGTTCGATTCCAGCTTCCTCCTGCCACATGTCGATGTGCCTCTGGGCAAGGCACTTAACCCCAAAATTGCCTACCGATCTGCGTATCGGTGTATAAATGTGTGCGTGTTTGTGAGCGCGACTGGGTGAATGTGACTCTAGTGTAAAGCGCTTTGAGTGGTCAAAAATGACTGGAAAAGCGCTATATAAGTTCAGTCCATTTACCATTTAGTTAAACTAAACGATGCCGTTTTTCCTACATCATACAGGCGAGTAAAATCCAGAGCTAACAAAAATTTGGTGAGTATGTTTTTCTTTTATTTGCTGTTGTTTCATAAACCTTTTCTTATTAATTGTCACATTTGTGTAAGTTGAATAACTTCTACCTCAGGTGATGGTGCTGAATCCAGCTTTTATGAAGTATGTTCATCAGACGTGGCTGGGGAAGAAAGGAAGATACCCGTCCACTGGCTTTATGACCTTGATTTCCGCACTTCACATTTGTGATGAGGTATGTTTTTCGTTTGTTTAACTTGGCAGAATTGTAAATTTGATTGTTTTTTAAGTATTTTCTTCCAAACTTTTCAAATTAGAAAATTCCGATTACGGTAAAAAAATAAATAAATAAATTTTAAAAAATTGCTCTTGTACATGTTTTCAATTTTTTTACCCAGTAGACAATGCTTTTTATATTAGAATCATTTTTGGGGAGGGATTTGTCACTTTACACACCTAGAGAGAGATTTCTTTCCCCCCTATTTGTCATTGCAAGTTATTTACATTTTCAAGTCTTACTTGGGTTTGGCTTTGGCTAGCACTTACCCATTAGGTCATTCTGCCACATATGTATAAAATATTCTTTGTTTCTTTTTTTCCCAGGTTCATGTGTTTGGTTTTGGAGCTGACAGCAACGGAAGCTGGAGCCATTACTGGCAATCAGCGAAAAGCAAAAAGTTTAAAACTGGACCTCATCCCGGAAAACAGGAGTATGCAGCGATAAACAAGTTGGCAGATGAAAACACAATCTACTTTTATATAGGAAATTGATTTATTTCCAGAAATGTGAAGCTTAGTTTTTATTTTTATTTTAGTCATCTCCCAAAAAGTTAGAAAAACATAGAAGCAGTGAATAAACTAGATCTTAATCCTCACACTTTAAGGTCTAAGTTTCAGTTTTAAAGGAAATAGAATACAAACACTTTGCAACTGCTGTGAAAGTGGCAATGATCGAAACACACAATTTTATCGGCATAATATTGCATGCCAGGTATGTGCTACCCTTCAACGGTAGCTTTTTTATTCTTATTATTTTTCACATCAGCTAGCCTGTGGCTACAGATGCTTGTTCTGAAATAACTATTGTACTATTGAATTTATCCTTATTTTTGACTGGAGTGGATATGTCTTCTCTCTCTCTCTCGACATTTTTATTTATTATTTATCAAGTCATTGTGGCATATGGAATGTATACTATTTAAACGGAGTGGGATATTTATACATTTTTTTATTTTCAGGGATTTTTAATGTTAAGCTGGAAGTGGACATATCATCCTCTTAAATCCCTCCTTTTCACACGTAAACCATTCACCTATGGTCTGTATGAAGCAGAACTGCAATGCTTTGGTCTGAATTCCTGGTTGTCTTATTTCCACAGACCTCTCGTTTACCTCTGAGGCACGTTTTGGAGTGACTCGTTTTGGAGCGACTCGTTTTAGGGTGACTCGTTTTGGAGCGACTCGTTTTGGAGCGACTCGTTTTAGGGCGACTCGTTTTGGAGCGACTCGTTTTGGAGCGACTCGTTTTAGGGCGACTCGTTTTGGAGCGACTCGTTTTGGAGCGACTCGTTTTAGGGCGACTCGTTTTGGAGCGACTCGTTTTGGAGCGACTCGTTTTAGGGCGACTCGTTTTAGGGCGACTCGTTTTGGAGCGACTCGTTTTGGAGCGACTCGTTTTAGGGCGACTCGTTTTAGGGCGACTCGTTTTAGGGCGACTCGTTTTGGGGCGACTCGTTTTAGGGCGACTCGTTTTAGGGCGACTCGTTTTGGAGCGACTCGTTTTGGGGCGACTCGTTTTAGGGCGACTCGTTTTGGAGCGACTCGTTTTAGGGCGACTCGTTTTAGAGCGACTCGTTTTGGGGCGACTCGTTTTGGGGCGACTCGTTTTAGAGCGACTCATTTTGGAGCGACTCGTTTTGGAGCGACTCGTTTTGGAGCGACTCGTATTGGAGTTGTTCCTGTTCGGCCATTTTTGTAGTTTGATAGCAGTGATACCAGTTATCTACTGACAGAGAAACTTTTCATTCCCAAGTTTATTAAAGATGTCAACAACAGAAGACTTGTCCATCCAGCCTTACATGTTGGAGCCAGAGTCAGACCCAGAGCAGGAGATTGAAGACGCACAACCTGCAGATCCACGTATTCAAAGGAATTCATCTTTACAGTAAAAACACCATCCATTCTCCATCCATACCAACCACCTACAAAAGGGAGTGTAATTTAACTACAGTGTCCATGCATGTCAGATTACCTATCAAAATATTAATAGCACCACAATATGATGCAAGGGGATGATGTAAGGAATCGTGTTAGTTAACACACGCTAGACCTGAACATTTTGACTTGTTTACTTGCAACTTCAGCATAACTGAGCTTGGACTACAAAATCGCTGAGAGGGAAAAAATGGCGGATAAGCCAGAAGTCGTGACCTTGTGTTGCAGTTCCACAGCAAATGCAGTGACAACACAAACAAGAAACCATAATGACAGATAGAGAAAAATGAACAGCCTGAAAAATATAACCCAAAAAGAATTTAAAGATATCCACGCAGCACCGGGAGAGAATGAATTAAAATTTTTTGCCCTCCTAAACAGAGTACACAATAAAACATATTTAAAGGCTAAAAAAGTGGGTTTTGCATGATATGTCCACTTTAAGACTAAATGGTGACGCTGCTTAGTGGTTTACAGCTGATAATAAACTAGTACAACACTGGTGTGCTTTGGAGTATTATCCAGCTGCATGATCCAAGAGTTGTTGGTCTTAAAGCTGCAGTATGTAGTTTTCACAAACATGTGCTTTTTCATATTTGTTAAAACATTCGTGACTGAATGGCATGAGACAGATCGTCTGTGGGGGGGAAAACATTGAGCTCCTCCAGCACCTCCTAATTCGACTTCTGCCGTCTGAAGAAATGCATTGCTCCCGGTCAAAAACAACCAATCAGAGCCAGGAGGCGGGTCTTAGCGTTGTCAGTCAACCTCCTGTGTGCTGCTCAATGTGTTAAAAACTTCTTACAGTTGAAAGAAAACCGTAACTAGCCTTGGTGTTTGTGGCAAGCTATGTAGTGGTGAGCCAACCGTAGCTTAGCAAAGAGGGAGAGGGGTGGCATGGGCACGAGAGTGATTGACAGTGCTAAAACCCTCCTCCTGCCTCTGATTGGTTGTTTCTGACTGAGTAGTACAGGAGCACTGGGAGAAGGCGAAGGAACTCAATTTTTTCACAGATTATCTGTATTATACTGTCTTTTTCTGAATCATGAATGCTGATCTTAACTAATTTCAAAGGTCCTTGGTTCTTCTGTTACCTCCTGAATGATTTGTTAATGTTCGCATGGATTACTTTTGGCAGGCTGACCTCTCCTGAGAGGTGGTCAGCCTTCACTATTCCATGTTTTCTTCATTTGTGGATAGTGGAATCTCTGGGGCAGCGTGTTGTCTTCATCTAGTGTGATGTCTTACACTTTGAGAAGCTCTAGCATGTTTCATTCCAAAGATACCAAGCCTGGCTGTCGCTAGCAAAACCAAACTCAGCATTCAGAGAAACGATGCAGTTAATCACAGGTCATTCATCGTTTCACAAGTGTGAAATTATTTCTTCACATATCGGGTTAGGAAAAACATTGCCCTTTTTTACATTATGTGTGGACCCTTTCAACAAATTAGAATATTATTGAAAAGTCAGTTTAATTCAGGAACTTTCACCAAGAAATTACACACAGAGGGATGTTTGAAAGCCTTTATTTTTGTTAATTATGATTTTTTTCTTCTTACACTTAATGAAAACATGACTATTACATCAGACCAACAAAAAAATTCTAAATAAAAAAGTTATGTTTAATACCTGCTTAAAGGTTATTTTCAAAAGTTACCGTTAAATCTGACAATCTGTCTTTTTTATGTATAGATGGGATAAAATTCGGCAAGCTGTTACAAAACTCTTTAGATTGCAACAAACTACCTCCATGTCTTTTCAGAACCTGCACCGACTAACAGGTGGGATGCATAAAGAGCTTTGACTCCATTAAGATCAGAAAAGGTTTGAGGTGAAAATTTGGCTCATATTTACCCTTTTGTAAACTTGCTGCACCCGCCTTGTCAGTTTATTTTGTAAACTTGCTGCACCCGCCTTGTCAGTTTATTTTGTAAACTTGCTGCACCCGCCTTGTCAGTTTATTTTGTAAACTTGCTGCACCCGCCTTGTCAGTTTATTTTGTAAACTTGCCCCTCCCTGTTGGAAAAGCTGCCTGTCCTGGAATTGGACGTCATCAGGGCCGTGCAGAGACCTTTGGAGGAGCTGGGGCTCAAAGTTAAAAAGGGGCACATTGAACAAAATCTTAAAACACCATACAACAACATAGCAACAACTCATATTAATCAAGAATCTAATTGGATCCTACTATTTCATTGGCATCATGCGGGGAAATGCAAAGCAAATCTAGTCTCTATTTTCCCCAACAGGTATAAAGTTGCTGTTTCTGCTGCTGACAGTCCTGGAGGGCTGAGCTGATCTAAGACCGTAGATCTACCCCTGTAGCATCATTTCTAGACAATGTTGTTAAATTTTATTTAATGCATTCAGCCGAGAATTTTTTTTGGTACATTTAGGATTTAATTAGGAAGTTTACTTTGTAAAAGTTTAAAGAATCATCTTGATAGTTTGATTGTTGTTTTACCATGGCTACAATATGGTGTAATCTTTGTGTTTGAGTTACATTTGTTCACAAATACATCACAGCAAACAACCAATAATCAGTGATTGATTTTAAACTCTGTCAATAAACCTGGTCTCCCTCTCACAGATTCACCTTATCAATATTTAAACATGTTGACAATGCTGAGGTTCTTAGTAGGACGGGGGGTTCTGTCTAAGGCCCCATATTACCTTGGGCCGGCCCTGCATGAAGAGCTGCTGCGATGCGCATCTCTGGAATCTACTTGGAATCTACCTGGAATCTACCTGGAATCCCCCGGTGGCCCCCGTCAGACCCCCGATGCTTTGAAGATATTTTGATTCATTTCATTGTGGCATGTTTGGCTTTTTGATGCGGTTCTAATTATTGCTACAATATTTTCTCTGATGTTTATTTTGTGAACTCTAAATGCTCTGGGCCGAATCTTCCTTCCTTTAACACTTGAGGTTCTGCAATAACTTCTATTTACAGCCCAGAACCTCCAGCCCAGATTCCGTCAGCAGCGGCTTCAACCCACCTGGTAGAAATGTTAAGGAGAAGCAGAGCGAACAGAGAGCAGGTGGTACCAGGTGGTACCAGGTGGTACTGGGACTTTGAGCTGCGTCGTGACTCGCGGTGACAGTCGGTACCGTGTCTCATATCAGGATGTCTGATATAAAGACAGATATTCTTTCTATCTGTCGGTGGACCGACTCAAGCTGCCTGCAGCAAACCGAGTGAACCGAGCTTTTAGCAGAATGATGAAGTTAAAGTCAGAAGTTTCTCTGCAGCTGAAACATTTCTGTGTTTAGGGGTGAGGCGGGTTTTGTCCCGCTATTGCGAGAACAATTACGAAACTATGAATAGAAACAGTCCCTCCAGCGTGTCCTGGGTCTTCCTCGGGGCCTCCTCCCGGTGGGACGTGCCCGGAACACCTCACCAGGGAGGCGTCCAGGAGGCATCCTGACCAGATGCCCGAGCCACCTCAACTGGCTCCTCTCGATGTGAAGGCGCAGCAGCTCTACTCTGAGTCCCTCCTGGATGACTGAGCTTCTCATCCTATCTCTAAGGGAGAGCCCAGCCATCCTACAGAGAAAACCCATTTCGGCCGCTTGTATCCGCGATCTCGTTCTTTCGGTCATGACCCAAAGCTCATGACCATAGATGAGGGTGGGAACGTAGATCGACCGGTAAATCGAGAGCTTTGCTTTTTGGCTCAGCTCTCTCTTCACCACGACGGACCGGTACAGCGCCCGCTTGACGGCAGACGCTACGCCAATCCGCCTGTCCACCTCCCGCTCCCTTCTTCCCCCATTCGTGAACAAGATCCCGAGATACTTGGACTCCTCCACTTGGGGCAGGACACCCCCCCTGACCTGGAGAAGGCACTCTACCCTTTTCCGGCTCAAGACCATGGCCTCGGATTTGGAGGCACTGATCCTCATCCCGGCCGCTTCATACTCGGCTGCGAACCGCTCCAACGAGAGCTGCAGATCATGACCTGATGAAGCCAGAAGGACCACGTGGTCTGCAAAAAGCAGAGATGAGATCCTAAGGCCACCAAATCGGATCCCCTCAACACCTTGGCTGCGCCTAGAAATTCTGTCCATGAAAGTTTGTTTAGTGTTAGGGTTTTAAAGCCACATTCAATTGGACAACCACCCTGATAGACTACAGCATAGTGCCAGTCAGATGAAATCATAGTGAACCTAATCGCCCAAATGAAGTATATACTGTACATGCAGAGTCTAAATCAAGTACAAACTGTCCCACAAACTATAAGTGTAAATGTCTTAATATAAAAGTTAGTGCCGGAGCCTTAAGGAACTCCGGGCGGATCTCATCCACCCCCGGAGCCCTGCCACCGAGGAGCTTTTTAACCACCTCGGTGCCCTCGTCCCCAGAGATTGGAGAGCCCAACCCAGAGTCCCCAGGCTCCGCTTCCTCAATGGAAGGCATGTTGGTGGGATTGAGGAGGTGTTCGAAGTACTCTGCCCACCGGCCCACAACGTCCCGAGTAGAGGTCAGCAGCACACCATCCCCACTATAAACAGTGTTGGTGCTGCACCGCTCCCCCCCCGAGACGCCGGATGGTGGACCAGAATCGCCTCGGAGCCGTACAGAAGTCTTTCTCCATGGCCTCTCTAAGCTCCTCCCACGCCCGAGTTTTTGCCTCAGCAACCACCCGAGCCGCATGCCGCTTCGCACGCCGGTACCCATCAGCTGCTTCTGGAGTCCCACAGGCCAAAAAGGCCCGGTAGGACTCCTTCTTCAGCCTGACGGCATCCCTCACCGAAGGTGTCCACCAACGGGTTCGAGGGTTGCCGCCGCGACAGGCACCGACAACCTTGCGGCCACAGCTCCGATCGGCCGCCTCGACAATGGAGGCACGGAACATGGTCCACTCAGACTCCATGTCCCCCACCTCCCCGGGACGTGTTCGAAGTTTTGCCGGAGATGGGAGTTAAAGCTCCGTCTCACAGGGGATTCCGCCAGACGTTCCCAGCAGACCCTCACAACACGTTTGGGCCTGCCAGGTCTGACCGGCTTCCTCCCCCACCACCGGAGCCAACTCACCACCAGGTAGTGGTCAGTGGACAGCTCCGCACCTCTCTTCACCCGAGTGTCCAAGACATACGGCCGCAGATCCGATGAAACGATGACAAAGTTGATCATCAAACTGCGGCCTAGGGTGTCCTGGTGCCAAGTGCACATATGGACACCCTTATGCTTGAACATGGTGTTCGTTATGGACAATCCATGACGAGCACAGAAGTCCAGCAACAGAACACCGCTCAAGTTCAGGTCGGGCGGGCCGTTCCTCCCAACCACGCCCCTTCAGGTCTCACTGTTATTGCCCACGTGAGCGTTGAAGTCCCCCAGCAGAACAAGGGAGTCCCCAGGAGGAGCACTCTCCAGTACCCCCTCTAAGGACTCCAAAAAGGGTGGGTAGTCTGAACTGTCGTTCGGCCCGTAAGCACAAACAACAGTCAGAACCCGTCCCCCCACCCGTAGGCGGAGGGAGGCTACCCTCTCGTTCACCGGGGTAAACCCCAACGTACAGGCGCCGAGATGGGGAGCAACAAGTATGCCCACTCCTGCCCGACGTCTCTCACCTTGGGCAACTCCAGAGTGGAAGTATGTCCAGCCCCTCTCAAGGAGACTGGTTCCAGAACCAGAGCCATGCATCGAGGCGAGACAGACTATTTCTAGCCGGAACCTCTTGACCTCACGCACTAGCTCCGGCTCCTTCCCCACCAGAGAGGTGACATTCCACATCCCAAGAGCCAGCTTCTGCAACCGGGAATCGGACCGCCAGGGTCCCCTCCCTTGGCCGCCACCCATCACACAGTGCACCCGACCCCTTTGGCCCCTCTCACGGGTGGTGGGCCCATGGGGGGGGGGCCCCATGTTTCCTCTTCGGGCTGAGCCCGGCCGGGCTCCAATGGTAAAAGCCCGGCCACCAGGCACTCGCCATCGTCCACCCCCTCCAGGCCTGGCTCCAGAGTGGGGCCCCGGTGACCCGCGTCCGGGCGAGGGAACACCAAGTCCAAGGTTTTCCTTCGTCATTGGGGTCTTCGGGCTGCGCTTTGTCTGGTCCCTGACCTAGGACCTGTCTGCCTTGGCTTCATGCCCCCACCAGGGGCATGAAGCCCCAGACAGCATAGCTCCTAGGATCATTGGGACACTCAAACCCCTCCACCACAATAAGGTGGCAGTCCAACATGGAGGCAGAGAAACTTATTAGACTGAGGGCAGCCAGACTAGTTTATTTTGCTAAATTATTATATTTAGCTAAATATTATTGACATACAGATAAAAAATAAAAATTAAAAAAAAATTTTTTTTTGAAAAAAAAAAAAACCCTCAAAAAGGGCATCAAGGATAAAAGGGGCAGGGGTATGATTTCTACACTGAAAAAAATAGGATAAATTTAGAAGCTAACTGTAGAGAAAACTTGTTCTTGTGGACTGAAGGATGTTGTATTTTCAGATTTAGCTGCTTTCCCGTCTTCATACCAGCTCTTTGAAAGTTGTGACTCATAATTAGACGTTCGGACGGATTAATGCAGCAAACACGACATTTTTGTGGCAATAAGGAAGTTGTTCAGCAGAAATAAATCGCAAACAAACTCAACAAGAGCCTTTTGTAAAGTACAGCCAATAAATGTAGTTCCATAAGATAACATTTGCTAAAATATTTAACGACGTGACTTTGTTTCCTACTTCGCTCATACATAAAACTATAAATATTAAAGCTTCAAAAATGTTATATCTACAAAGCCTTCTTACGTGATCCGACAATATCTTTCTTCAAAGTGAAGTGTCCTGCAAAGTTCTGTCCAGTTGCTCTCAGCATGTGATTTTATCTTTCTATGAACTCTTTTTAAGAGCCTTCAGTGTTGCTCTTTATTTTAGACTCTTATTTTGACGGAAGAAAGAAAGCAGTTAATTTATAACTTGAGATGACCAACAACATGCGGTGACAAAGGCACTGTAAAATCACTGTTGCTGATCGATTTTTGGGTCTGATTTAGATATTCGTATTAAGCAGACAGTATTACCAAATAAAATGATGCAAATTACAAAGAAACCAATGTTGTTGTTTTATGACAGAAACATTTACCGCTGTTGTTTCACAGTAATTGTTAGATAAATAACTACTGTTGTTAAATATCATTTTAACTAACAACAACTTCATTCTAGATTAGCAAGTCATAGCATTTCTGGCTAGCTGCCAGCCACGTCTGTTTGAATTGACCTTTTGTGAAGTTACGCTGGTTGACCAGTAGATGGCGTGACATACTAGAATCTTATGTCCTCGTGACACAGTTGGCTGTTCAGACCCATCCATTACATGTGAATATTAACAAAAGTCCATTTATTTCAGTAGTTTTATCAAGTGACACACTAATATCGATTAATTACATACAGATGGATGTTTGAAAGCCTTTATTTCTGTTGGTTATGATGATTTCATGCCTGAAGTTAATGAAAAAATGACTTTGAAAATCAAAACAATAATAATAAAAAAAATGTATACAGGAATGTATTTAAAATGTAGTGTATGTTTAATACCTCATGGTATTAAACCAAGACGGTCAATTTTTAAAAGATATTTTTAATCTGAGAAATGAGTCTCATCAGAACATATTCCAATTTATTGAATAGGACTATCTTGACTGCAGTCACCCAGTGATATTTCTAAGAATATAACAATGTAGCATAAATGATCTGATCACCAGCTGAAGCAGACTCTCACTGATTTTCTGATATGACTAAAAATCCTGCAGTTTTCACTTTTTGTTTACTGACTTTTGAGATAGTACTGTGCCAATGATCACAACTGATTACAGTAACGACCCACTCATTTATTTAGTTAATTTATTTATGTCTATAGAGAAACGATACAACTAAACATTGTCACACATACACAACTGAAGCGGCGAACGGCTGGCTTCGAGCCAAAGAGGAATTTACATCCCCCGTCTCTGGTTGATCCAAGAAACTAAGTTATAACACAGGTAGGATACACTAGAAAATGTACATGTTTACATTGCCCAAGTGAAATACATTTAGACTTAGACTTATTTTACTGTCGTTGCTCAAAGACACAACAGTGAGATTTTCAACAAAATAACACTTGGCCACCATAGTACACAGAAAAACCCCCAGAAAAATCTCAAGTGTGCCTATAAATTCATAAATATACAAATAATAATGTATTTCTAAATATATATAACTTAGCATTTTCAGACAGTCTTAGTGGAGAGGATTACCTTGCGAGGTGAGAACAGAAATATAGAATCAAAGGAGTCTGTCAAGTCTGCTCTGACCAACAGTGGATCTGGCTTCCTTTTCTAGGTTCTGGTCAGAGAAGAGAGACTTGATTGGACCAGAGGTGTGAATAGCTGATTGTGATGTACCAGGGATTCTGTGGAGCCCAACACAGATGGTATTGCCATTTGTCTATTGTTAAGGATAAGAGGTTGTTCTTTCATGCTAAAGAGGGCAGATAAGTTGGGGAAGTAACACCTAGATAGTATCCAGGATCAAGGAGTTCTCCCCTGCTGTTATATGACGCTGCATAAGTCTTGAGAGCAGCTTGACCAATGTCATGATAAGACTATACCTAAAAAATAATACCTAACGCAGAAGAGGGGTGAGGAGCACATTATAAAATTTCCCATTATATTTGTAGCTTTCCGTGTGTTAGCTTTTCTCAGGGATTGTTGCACAGAGGATGTTCAGCGGAGCGATCGGTTTTATTTAGGGCTTCGAACCTTCCAAAGAAGTTGCTGAGTACATTAAGAAAGCTAGTGTCAACTTGGTACAGTGAAGATCAGATCAAATCACAAATCCAGATCAAAATGTCACTGTTCATAACATTGTTTTTTTCTTTTGTTTTTTTTTTAAAACCAGTTCTTCGATTGTATGGAGAAAAGACACATTTTTTTTAGGTTGGACCATCTGTTCTCTTCTTTCGGTGTGATTGTCCCAAAGTTGTCCTGAACCTTTTGACTCTACAGTCCCCAGTTCCTGTTCTCACACCTTCATTATTATATTTTTGTATTACCTAAAAAAATCACCTACAGGGGCAAGACCTGTAGGTGATAATATTTAAGTTATGCACTTAAATATTGTTTTAGCAAAAGAAAAATTGAGGAAATAATTCAAACTCAACAAGTGATATTTTTTGAAGAATATGGGAGAGATGCCTCTTCACTTGTTTCTGATCAAATACTTTTAAGGTTTTCTTGTATAATAGCATTAATGGATTTTATGACAAATTTTGAACTACGGCCCCAAATGATAGAATAATGCTACGTATAATAATGTTTGCATATACATTTTAGCTGCTTTGCGATATGCACAGCATCCTGTCAAGACTATTTCTTGATCTTGTCCTGTCTAGACTACGTCTTGATAGTCTTAGATATTTTCCCAACCTGAGCCCCAAACGTAAGTTTTGAATCCAAGATAAGCCACGTGTATTTGAACTGTATTATTTCCTTGATTTCCTTTTGATTTATTATATTTTAAACTCTGTTTTTCCCAAAGAAAAACAGTGACACAGTTTTTCTATAGTTTGCAGCCAATGAGATATTCCAACCAACTGCTAGACAAATGTAAAGACAAACTGCTGCAACCACAGGAAACAGACGAACAAGAGAAAATGCTGCAAATAACAAAAGCAACTGCAAACACAAATACCTGCAAACTTCCTCCACAAAGTGGAACATCTCTCAATGGTGGAGCAGGTGCACTGCGCATAGACAATACCTACTTCAACGTAGTTATTCCAGGTTTGATTCAGATCATCTACTGCATGTCTTCCCCTTTTCTCTCTGCACTACTTCCTGTCTAGCCGCTGCTGAATAACAGCCAGTAGTGCCACAAAAAACCTTCAATGAATGTCCTACAGCCCTCTGCAGCAGTAAGACGACATATTACAGCTTTTGTAGTAGTTGTAAAAAATCCGAAATTTTGAGATTAATCTCAGAAATGTTCTAGCAAAAACATGAAAATTTCTGAATTTGAAAAGTCGAAAATTTGCCAGAAAAAAAAAGACATTTTGAGATTAATATCAGAAATTTTGGAATTTTTTCAAGCAAAATTTAAACTTTTGGAGCAGAGAAATTTCTTTGATTTTCCTGGAAAATGTTGATACTTTTTAAAAAATGTATTCCATTTTTTTTTCTATCTACAATGGCCACCCAACGCCAATACTCTGTCGTACAGTAGTCTCCAGACCCCAAACAGGAAACCCGTGAAAGGAGCTGAGATCCCATGATGCCCAGCGGCAGCACCAAAACCACAAAGATCTGGAGAAAACCTGGTTATAAACTACAGGAAAAGTCCAATCTCTATATCTGTACACAAAAGTTTCTGTAGCAAATTTTAAGTTCTGGTCTTTTATTGTAGCAAAAACTTATGTTTCCCACTGTCCGTACATTATTTAACAGTTAACCTCGGCATGTCTTTTCTTGTATACCATTCTGTTTGAGAATCACCAAACTGTCTCGAAGCAAACCTTTCAGCTCCGCTGTTGGTCTTCCTTTAGTTATTATCTCCTGCTTCAATTGAAAATCCACTTTAGAAAACTGTATAAGTGTAGAAATGCAGTCTTCCATGTTGATGTCAGAAGACAGGAGAAAACAAATATATCACTGTACTTTACTTATTTACTGTATTTCTAGCTTGCTGTCACTCTGCAGTTACGGAGTCACAAAACAGATGTCTGGGATCATGAGCGCCCCCTGCCATGAGGCAGGAGAACTGCCTGCCTCACCTTGAATTTGTTCTCTGCCTACGATCACTCCTCAGCACACGAAACACGTTACACACAGTTGGTGACATGTAACACAGTATTTTATATATATAAAAGCTAAATTATGGAAAATTTGTTCATATGTTAAATGTTTTTAACCATTTCTTTGGCGACGTTCAGATAGGAGGAACATGCTACCATAGAATGACAGTCAGTGCAGTTAGAGAGAGGTTGATCAATCCCAGGTGAGGCTCAGCTCGCTGCTGCCTCACCTGCTGCACTTCCGAGCATCTGAATGGGAAAATGCGAAAATTCAACGAATTTGAAGAAAAAATAAGCAAAATTGGTTAAGCTAAATTAAAAATAAATTAATTTATAGTACAAACCACAGGGTGAAAATAGCAATATAAATTATTTTATCATTACATATCATTTTTCCATGGTGACAGGACGTCACTGCTTTAGATATTATTGGAACATATTTTATTCAGCGATCATGATATCAAGAAGTAGAAAGGTGTGGCTTATCATACAATCCTGTGGTTTGGCTCTGTCTGTCTGTTTGTTCTGGTCTGCTTGGCATGTCTGAACCTGGTGTTGACGTCTGCAGGTTGTCTTCATAGTTATGTTTGTCAGCATGAACTGCTTTGGCTCTCTTTTACCCCAGGTGGTGCTAATTTCGGCCTAAATGACTAACGTTACTAATAATTTGACATGTGAAGGCAAACAAATCTGGTCTAATTTCTCCTGACCGGCATTCATTCTCCCACAGAGCAGAACCCATTTCTAAAGATAACCACTAATTTGGAATATTGCAATTTTCATGTCTGCTAAAGTTTAAGAAGGCAGTGCTATTTACTTCATTTGTCACTAAACATTTCAGTGATACAGAACTTGGACTCATGCTGTAAACTGCTGTTAGCACAAAAACCAAAATACTCTTTGCATTGTATTTTTGTGCTGTTTGTATGTTTGGTGCAAACCTCTAAAAACGACAAAAAGTCTGACTTTACAGAGGAAAGGGACCCATATGACCACGACTAGTGCATCTAAAATGATGATTTGATGCATTCTTTTGTCTACAACAGTAAAATAATTGTGTTGAGTAGGAGAAGCAGACAGCGGGAGCAGAGACAGAGAGAAAGAGTTGTTATCAGAGGCAACTTTATTAAGAAATCTGGCCGATGACGTTGCGAAGAAGGATTCTTCATTAAACCAAGAAAAATATGGAAAGAAAAAAATCCCCATCTGCAGCAACTTTTTGAAGAATGTTGAATTAATTTGAGTTGCAACAAGATTTAATTTCCCTTTAGGATCAATAAAATATTTTGGGACTGAATCAAATTGAATTGAACTGGAATGAATCAAATCTCTGAGCAGCTTTCTGAATCTGGGCCAGGAAGCTCAAACACCACAGCTACTTTTTTCCTTTTTTTCATACAGCAGATTTGAAACTAAGGCACGGCTAGTGAATTAGACAGCTTTCCAAAAAAATAAATAAATAAAGTGAATTTGATCCAAGGTACTCTGTGCTTTAGCAAGAGGATTAGTTTTTCAGAGGCTAGTTGGAAAACTCTGGGAAAGTCATCAATTTAAAACTCCTGGAATTCTTCGGCTTATCTTTATCTGACATTAAAATTAGCCTGATAATCTGAAACAACAGATTATCAAGATAATAATCTTGATCATAAGGGGGCAAATACTTTTTTCCCCCCACCAGTGTAAAGTCTCACGTTAACGCCGCAATTCTGTGTTTTAGAAACATAGGGGGAAGAAATGGATTTTTATCGTTTTTGTACAACTGTAAAACAAGGTTTTTTTCTGTAAAAGTTTCACTTCTGTTCTCTCTTTGAAGCTGGGGTGCGTACTGTGGCTTTAAGGACAGGTACCACCTAACCACTTCCCTGTACAGACCAGGAGTCTGAAACAAAATCCTGCTCATGCTGCATGCAGTCAGCTGTGTAGGTGTCAGCCCAGGACATGTATATCAATATCTGAACACACCTGAGAAGAATGCTCGTCAGGTAAGGTTTCAAACGAAAAGAACACAAACTTTTTTAAGACTGGAAATGTTGGTTGAATGTGCCAGTTCTTGTAACGGGAATTATTATTATTATTATTATTATTCTGTTCATATTGTATTATATTTTCTTGACTTAATCACAAGGCATCTCTGGTTATTTGCTTGAACAGATTTTTCATTCAGCAAGCTGGCTGACTTTTCTGTTTTAAGCTTTAGCTATAGCTAAGTAATGTCAACCGACTTGTGTGTTTCACCTTTTCCAGATGGAAAAGCTTCAGCAGCAACAAGGCCAACTCTTCCAAGATGAACGAATGGAAGACGACGGTTTTCCTGCTGTGTGCGGCTGCCGTTGGGCTTCTGCTAAAGGCGCGTTTCAATAAGTGGCCCAGCTTAAAAGACAGAAACCTGTCCTGGCGTGAGCTGGAGACTGAGCTTTCTGATGTTAATGCACTGCTTGGTCATCACCTGAGGCGTTCTGTCGAACCCTTTCTGTCTGCAAACATCAGTCTGTTTCAGGAAACATTTAACTGGTGGAAGGTAAGTTGTCATACCTTCACTAGAGTAGTACCTTGTAAAAACCTTTCTGTCTATTTTATTTATTTTATTTTTTTTGCTGGGTTGGTCTAACAGCAAACTCTATGTGACATATATGTCAGCAACTACAGCGTGAGAAGCATGACCTCAACTGCTATAAATCAACAGTGCAGAAGCTGTTTGAGATATTCCCACCCACTTCCAAAGCCGATCCCGTAAGATACAGGACTTGTGCAGTCGTGGGAAACTCCGTCAACCTGAGAGGAGCAGCTTATGGACAGCTTATAGATTTCCACGAGGTCATTATAAGGTAAATACTTCTGTTTCAGAAAATCGTTACAAGAAGAAAAAAAAAAAACTTCGTCAGATTTCCCCTCTGTCCTGTTCAGAATGAATGGTGCACCAATACAAGGCCACGAAGAAGACGTCGGCGTCAAAACAACTCATCACGTCATGTACCCGGAGAGCGCCGTGGATTTAAATAACTCTACTCGCCTCGTGCTGTTTCCATTCAAGATACAAGACCTTCAGTGGCTCATTAAGGCCTTTACGACGGGGTTTAACGGAAAGTGAGTTCCACATTTTCTCCGTCGGTTTAGGATTTTAAGCATCTTGTACGTCAACTTTTATTGAGAAAACATATTTGCTTACAAACACAAAGAGAAACTCAGGAACAGAACAACATGAGGTAGTACGCTAGTGGTGTTTGAGCTTCTACAGTGAATGTGTTGATACAAAAAAAAAACAGCAAGCAGATATTACAGATATGAAAAATATTCAATAACTGCAACATGTGTTTACAGCATTTTTGTTTTTACTCTTGGGAATAATGGATAAATATAGATTTAAAAAGGATCAAGATGACAAAAATTTGCATTTGTGAATATAAAATTTGACCAATTAAAGTGAAACCTCAATAATACCAACAAGCAACTCGTTTGTAGAATAAAAATTGAATTCTAGTTCAAATTAAAAAATATGATTATGATATTTTACACTTTCTCTTTTCAATTTTCTAGGGCTAGCAGAGAAAGCCCTGCTACGTATGTCAGACTATCATCCATCCCTTCACTTGATTACCAGTTGGTAAAGTAAAGTAATGTTTCCTTTCGTCGTTTGCTCACCGCCATTACAACACAGAAAAAGACGGGACCTTTTTTTCCATAGGCATGAATACGTAGACACCTCATTGAGCGCTGAGTCCTGCGTTACGTCGCCGTCATCTTGTATGTGGCAGTAGAGCGATCGGAGCTCCTTAAGTCAGGTCCTTCTCCCCACTTCAGTCATCGCGCATGCGCAAAAAACGGCAAGCATTGTAAAACTGGCAAGATATCGAAGTTTTAACCCTCGTTTTTTCTCTTAAGTTTAAGAAAGGCTATAGAAATGAGTGGGGGAGCTGAACCAAGTAAGAAGACAAAAACGTGTCACCTTCATACATAATGGACCTTACCAAGCTCCGCCCACAACCGACCCACGTGACCGCAAGTCTCACAAACAAAACCTCGCAGCGCATTGTTTCTATATAAACATGACTGATTAGTGCATCATTTCTACTGAATTTTCACAATATATCAGCTACTAAATGGACAGAGGAACTAACAAGTTCATGTCATCATCTGGGAGGAGGTTACTGGTTTCTCAGTCACAAGCTGGTTGCAAACCTGAGGCCAGCAGGTGTCAGTCAGTTATGGTAGATCTGAACTTTGACCTCAATATGAGAAGCTACAGCCTGATAGGAGGAACCAAAGAGCTCTGTAAAGGTAAAGGCAAATCTTCTGAAGTTGGGATATAATTAATTTAATTTCACATAATTACCGCGGTAGAAGCCATTTGTTTGTTAAAATGTTATGAAATATGTTTGTTCTATTTGATGTTTGTTGTGAATGACGTAAACTCACAAACAACGAGGTAATTAGTCCAACGTTTAGAAACTACAGCGGCTGTAATGAGCCACAGCAAAGGTAAAATAACCTGAACAGGTGATCAACTCAGAACCACTCCTACCTTTTTACTCTCTCGCTCTTTGTAGTTTAAGCACACCTGTTACCGTGGCAACCACCTGCGCCCTGCAAGACAAGCAAAGATCACGTTAAAAACATAACATTCAGTCCGTTACGATATCAAGTTTCCAGGCTTGATATTTGTTTCTCGATTATTAATCAGCGCTTCCCTGAACACAGCGATGGTTGATTGACTAGCTGTACTTGGTGCTAATGTGGCTAACACGAGTAACAGTTTAGTCCAAAGCCTTTTCTGCTAAAATAAAACCTTTAGTGTATATCAGATACAGACACATTGCATATTGATCTGTTTAGCTAACGTCAGACTGTGTAGCAGACAGGCTTCAAGGTGTACAAGTTGTATCAGTTCTGCCATTATGCTGTACTTAGCTAACGGGAAGCTAAGTGTGTTTGTGAGATGGCCACGCACCTGACCACGTAGACTCAGCCAATGAAACGTGGCCCCTCTGGTAAGGTCCATGAATCATGTAAGGAATTTTCAACATGATCGATCTTGTCTCACACGTCACATCCTGTAAAGGAGATACCCCACATATGCATGCCTTTTTAAAAAGACTAAGATATTTCTTTTGATTTTTTTGTCACCAGGTCTTATGTTAAAGTAAAATCTAAAATAAAAGCCAACAAAGATTTGGTGAGTATTAAACATGGCATATATGTTTTTAGCGACAAATCATGTTTTCCACAAGTTTAAAAAGGGATTTTTTCTTAACAGGTGAAGGTGATAAATCCAACTTTCATGAAGTATGTCCATGAGGTCTGGATGAAGAAGAAAGGATCATATCCATCCACTGGCTTTATGGCTTTGGTTCTTGCTCTTCACATTTGTGATGACGTAAGTAGATAACAGTCTTAGACTTGAAAAGATTTTGATTGTGATGATCAGTATTATGATGCACATTGTTCAGAATTAATTTCTTAGGTTTTTTCTATCATGTTCTACAAATAGATTATAATTTTTTTATAAGTTGGTTGTAAACATCATTATTTTTGTTCCTAAGTCTTCTGGAACAGATTTACCAACACTGTAAATCTGTTGGTGAAGATTCAGAAAAAATTTGAACAAAAACTTTATAATGGTGATATTCTCTATAATAGTATAGAGAAGTGTTAGTGTTGTCATACCCACTAACAGGGGCAGATATTGATTAAGGGTGTTTTTAGACCTGATGGTCCAGTAGATATGGAGTGGGGACCAAAATTGCAACATTTGCTGCATCTTAAGCTGGGGTGGTTTGCTTTCTCGCGCTATTGGGTCAAATGATCCAAATCCGTTGAAAAACGTATTCTCCTCCTCGCCTGTGGGGTCGCTGCACCAGGAACTACTGAAGAAAATGACACAGAAACTCCTGAAGAAGATGTGACTGCAACTTCCTTCTTCACAAAACGTAAACAAACATGGAGTGGCGTTTGATTTTAGCGGTTGGAGGATTTCTCTTTTGTGTTTCGTAAAAGACCACCAGCCATTTTTCTTGCTAGCACACATTCGTTTTGAGTGCATTTACCCATAATTCCCTGCGTTATAGTCCGATTCCCGTGTCTCCGGTCCACTTGCCACTCACCCATGCAATCAAACCGCACCAGTTCACTTCAACCGATCCCAGAGCTAGGTTTTTGCTTTTTTTTGGTCCGCATCAGAGTTCAATTCACACTTCCCCAAAAGAACCGTGAGATTTAATCAGTGTAACAGTTTTTACTTGTTGGGTTTTTTAAAACATTGATCGAATCGCTGTCAAACTAATTTATTTTGCTTACCTAGGTCCATGTTTTTGGGTATGGAGCGGACAGCAATGGAAACTGGAGCCACTACTGGGAAACACTTAAAGACAAAAAGTTAAAAACTGGACTGCATCCTGGACAACATGAGTATGCACTTATCCAGCACCTGGCTAACGGACGAAAGCTAAAGCTGTACAAAGGCCTTTAACTTCTCTCAGAACTTGAAGAAAACTTGCCTTGGTCACTTGAGACCATTTTTTTTTTCCCTTTTTTTTTCCCAGAGTTTTTGCAGCGCTAGTGGCTCATATTTTTTCTACAGTAGGCAGACAGGAAGGAGGGTGAGGAGAGGGGGGAAGACATGCGGCAAAGGTCGTCGGGACCGGGAGTCGAACCCGCGACCAACGCGTCGAGGACGAAGGCCTCCAAACGTGGGGCGTGCTAACCCCCTGCACCATCACAGCATGCCCCTACTTGAGACCATTTGATGACATTATTTAAAGGTGAACAGTTCGTGTGAAGATGGAACCGACTGAAGTCTCACAAGAATAACGTTCCTTGAATAGAGAGTCGCATTCACAGATTTTAGCAACTGACCCAAACAGGATCAGAACAACACTACATGAAGTCAGAAGGTGGTAGAAACTCTTTTATGCATATACTTATGCTGCAGGTAAATTATGCTAGATTTGTGTACTTTATTTATTGGCAGAAATGATTGAAATATGCTTAATAGCCAAATATGCAATGACAAATGCATGACTGCGACATGGGTGTCATCGTACTGAATGTTATTGAGGTAAAACTAAACAGCAGAATGTAGTTTTTCTTTGTGTTTTTAGTGCTTTCTCACTGTTGACTCTGTTGTGTTTAGGCCATTTTGTCCTGCATTCAGACTGCATGAAAATTGCAATACAGAGTCTGAACAACAAAGCAAATTGTCTTGAATGTCAGTTTAGTAATTTTATTCATGTTTTGTTAATCAGGATTCAATACTTCTGTACTTCTGAAAACACTAACACGGGGTTTCTGCTGATTCCACCAATTCAAACTTAAGATGTTTAAAGACTTTTATGACCAGTATTTAAGACCAGCATTACAACACAAATGTAAAAAGAAAAGTGCATATTTTATATAGTAGAAGTGCTTTGCTTTTTTTGCACAGAATGAATGTAAGGGGTGGCACAGAAGTGAGCGAGTGCTGAAGAAGAACGTCATCCAGCAAAATGGCGATATAATTATACTTACCCATGATAGATGCATAAGAGGTAGCTGGCTAGCTGGCAGGTGTATGTTAGCAGCTGGTTATCTCTATCGCCTCAAATCATGGAACACAAGGAAGGCACTGAATAACATTTCCTACCTTTTACCCAACTCTCAGTCAACATAGACAGTATTTTATAAAATTATATTTTTTTGCAGACTGCTTAGCAAGAAGGACAATGTGTGCATATGGATCAAACATTTTCAAACAATAATGAGACCTTATCAAATGATTCAGTAAGAAATAAAGTTATCATTCCTCATGGGACGTGGAACAATTAAGCTTAATTCGCTGTTGGATTTGTGTGTTGATGTGGAAAAATTACAATTAGGTTACACCTGCTAGTTGTATTGCTATATGTTTATTCTAAGTTCTGTATATTCCCGCCAAGTTTTTTTTGACTATTTGGGTTACATGTACAAGGTTGGACGTTGTTTTTACACAGCTGCATGGGAACCAGTCTCATTCCCAGGCTTCGAATCCCTTAAGCTTTGTTTAAAACTCATGTGTTGTCTCTGCCTGGCAGAGCTTTCCATTCAGACCTGCTTCATTATTAATTGTCCTATGAGCTCTCTGAGTTGTGCACAATTCATGAATAAACCTGATTGAGTGATTTTACCTGAGCAGTGCGTGGAAATATTTTTTTTCCACGACAGTTTGGTGCCGTGACCCGGATCCCTCAACTGGACATCCGAGGACGTCGACGAACAGCGTTAAGCGCGCAACCTGGACTAAACTCCAGCTTCAAACCTCGATTAGGATTTAAGAGAGAAGAGAGCTGTTGGTTTCAATGATCTCAAAACCACTGCTATCAGGTGGGATACTCACTCAGGCTAATAAATTAATTTTACAAATTCTAAATTATTAAATCTGAAATGGTAAAGGATCCGATGAACCTTTCACCCTGGGGAATAGAGATTGACGGTGTTGAGAGGAAAAGTAGGGTTAAAAGTCCCATGGGAATAAAATAAAATAAAAAAATAATTAAAAAAACAAGCGGTTGGAATAGAGTCCCTCTGGAATTGTTTGGGCTACAGACTGAGAGAAAAGTACTTTAAGAGACAAAAAACGGATAGAAACTAGGAGTCTTATTGACCTTGAGAAACATAAAGAGAGTTTGGATTAAAGAAAATGACCGTAGGGAAAGACAGGAAAATGCTTAACAAATGGCTGGATGTAAGGATGATTCTGGGAAAATAACGGGGCGACATGACAATGCTTCTATTTCTATGATTAAATCTGGAAAGGTTTCTGCTTCTAAAACTAAGGGAGTTAAACCCCCACAATTCTTCTTCTTCTCTTCCCACACATCTGTACCCGGACTTGAGTGCTCTCTCTGTGTTGGATCCGGACCTCGACGCCTAACTGATTACACAACCACGACAAGCGGTACCTGCACCAACTGCTGTTGTCCCTCAACCTTCAGCACAGCCTGCATCAACAACAACAGCGGCAGCAGCTGCTGCTCCTTCTAAGGAGGAGACAGACATTCTTGTGCCTGAGGATGAAGAACTGTTCAATGATGAAGAGGATGAAAAGATGGCACGTCCAATACAAGTTTCCACAAAAGACATGGGAAAAAGGATAGGAGAGAGGACGATCTCCTACCAGGTCGACATGATCTCAGATCTAGAGACAAGAACAAAGGACAATCTTCGAAGCTAAGCATTGATCCTGAATTGAATGCACCCATGGTTGAGGTTATGGGAGCTGATGGACCATATCTCGTCTTCCGATCTTGGACCAGCCAGGACATTGAGGACGCTGGAAAAAATCTAACTGATCCCCTTCATTCTGTCTTTGCTGATCAGCTCGGTGAATTCTGCCGTGAATTTCGGCCTACTGGAGCAGAACTGCGGAGACTTCTGGCCAGAAAATTTAAACCCACTGATTTGGCAAAAATTCACACCTCTTTGCCAAAACCTGAGGACCGATTAAAGAACATCGACTGGAATAACACAGACAATGACAATTATAAAACAATGCTCACTGGACTTACAAATTTATTTTACTATTTATATTTATACACAATATCTATATCTCTTTGCTATAACCCCTTATAGTCCATACATACATAGTCTTGTACATCTGTAAATAAATATTTATATCTCGTAGAGCACTTCTGGATAGATGCTTGTACTTGTGACAGTGCAATGACGATAAAGTTGAATTCTATTCTATTCTATTCTAAATGCCATAAGGACTACGTTTTCAGTCCGAATAAACATGACCTCCATCTATACATGCAAACAATGACCAGCTGAGACAACTGATGACTTCATTCATCGCCTTATGGACACCATTACAGCACACGGAGGTCATTCCAGGCCAGACACCTTCAACAATCAAGCTCCACCTGGCCCTTGGGAAAGTATTACCTGTGACACCATAATTAAAGGATTGCTTCCAGACATCTCAAAGGAACTGAAACAGAGCTATGTGGGTTGGGCTGAGCAACCTCGTTTAGAAGATGTTAGACGTTATGCCAGACATGCACAGCAGCAGGTGGACAACCGCACCAGGGAGCAAAAGGACAAGGTGGAAAAAGAACTTCATTTGGCTGCTGTTACAATGTACTATGATCAATCAAGGAGAGGAAGAGGACAACCCAGAGGACGAGGACAACCTAGAGGACGAGGCCGTGGCCGGCGAGGCTGAGGACGAGGCTACGCTCCTCACAACAGAGATGCTGATGTTTGTCACAATTGCGGAGACCATGGTCATTACCACCGGCACTGTCCCAGGAATTACAGGAACATGACAGATTGACTAGAGGGGGCGTGTGAGGATGGAGCGACTCAGGGGGTGCACTCAACCGAGGGTAACGTAACGCACACACACACATCTCTACACCCCAATTGTGTGAATGTCAGCGATCCTGCTGATTGCAATGAAGAGCTGCTTGCTGAGTGTGAGAATTTGAATGAGGCTCCAGTTTTCCTGTTTTTCCTGTTTCTGGCAAAGAAGAGCTGCTTGCTGACAGTGACACACTTGACAAAATTCTAAATGCAATTTCTGACTTGGAGGAGAAATTTGGCTCGTAAAAGCAAACTTATGCTCATTTTGCATCTGATGCATACAAGGCCTTCCCTACTTTTGATCTGACTATTTCAGGGAAAAAAGTGTCCTTTATGGTTGACTCCGGAGCAACATCTTCAATTGTGAGGAAAAAAGAATTTAATATTCCACCAAAACTTAGTGGTAACTATGTCTATTCAGTGTCTGCCTCAGGTCAGGTAGTAAAGGAGAGAATTACTACCCCTATTTCATGTAAAACTCCTCAAGGATTTTCTTTCAAACATTCATTTTTGTTGTCATATTTGTGCCCAGTAAGTCTTATTGGGCGAGATCTGATGTGCCGCTTAGGGATTGATCTTGTCTCAACACCGGAGGGTGTAAAAGTTGCATCACATTCTGATTGTGCAATTTGACTCCTCTGCTCTTAACTATGTATATGAATGGAAGCTTCCAAATTCAACTCTTTCACAAAAACTTCTTGCAGAAGTGAAAACTTTAATTTCTCCTTTTTCCGATTTCAAACAACGCGATGAATTATGCTGCATTTCAAATGTTTCATTGGGGGCTGATTGTGATTATGAGAAGCGATGGTTCCGAGCTCCTTCTGAGAAACTGTCAACATCTGCTTTGTTTTGGATCACACACACAGCGGGTTTAGGAACACACACACAGCGGGTTTGACTGTCTCTCTCTCAGCTGAGCAGAGACAGTTTTTTTTTTGTGTTCCTTACTCTTATCCACATTCCTTTGGCAAAATCGCAAAATTTGGAGTGAAGTGATGTGGGATCATTTATTCATGCTTGTAACAATGAGACTAATTGGATTATTTCACCTGTTGACCCAAAAGTAATGTTTTCTGAGCGCATGTCAGTATTCAAAAGGGTGTTTCATTGTACAGTGCACTGTAAGAAAGCTGTGGAATTGGTTCCTACCACAGATCAAAATTTTGGAGCATGCTTTTTATCTCACACAGATCTGTCTTCACTACCACAAGGGCTATCTAGAGTTCCTGATGACTTTTGGGCTAAAAGCAAATATGATGTAGGTCTAATTAAAGGGAGTGAACCAATTGTTATTACCCCGAAATGTGACTTTCGTCCATGCCAAAAACAGTATCCCCTAAAACCTGAAGCTGTTGAGGGCATAAAACCCGTTTTTGAAGCTTTACTAAAAGGTAAAGGTGCATACATTGTTCCCTGTAATAATTCTCTGGTTCGCTCATCAATATGTACAGTAAAAAAAGCAAAGAGCCCTGGGGAACGTCAGGAATGGAGATTTGTGCAAGATTTAAAATTGGTCAATAAGTCGGTTTTACCACGTGCAACAGTAATGCCAAATCCTCACACCATTCTGTCTCAGATTCCCTCAGATGCACAGTTCTTTTCAGTGGTGGACCTTTCAAATGGATTTTTTTCTGTCCCTGTGGATCCGAAAAGTCAGTTCTAGTTTGCTTTTGAATTCGAAGGGAAATTATGAACTTTTACCCGGTTGTGTCAAGGCTTTTGTGACAGCCCCACTATCTATAATGCTGCGCTGAAGGCTAGCTTGGATTCGCTCCAACTTTCACCTGGTTCTGCTCTAAATAGCAATGACAAAAAGCAACAGTTGCCTTGCTAAAGCATCTTCATGCTGGGGGTCACAAAGCCAGTCTTTCTAAACTTCAGTTTGTCAAAGAAGTCATCACCTTTTTAGGTCATGTTGTTTCAAAAAAAGGTCGTTCCCTTTCACCTAAGTGTGTTTCTGCTGTTCAAAACATACCCAGGCGTGTTACAAAGAAACAGCTTCTGTCTTTTCTGGGTATTACATCTTACAGCAGAAACTTCATTCTGAACTATTCGATTCTGGAGAATCCTTTGAGAGCCCTCAGTAGCAGTCTCCAGGCTCCAGACACTGTCCAATGGACTCCAGAGGCTGAAGCTGCTTTTACTCAGCTAAAGCTGGCACTACATACTGCTCCTACACTTGGCATTCCTGATCCAAACAAACCGTTTGTTCAAACAGTGGATGAGAAGAAAGGCTGCATGACATCCGTCCTGCTGCTTTCACATGGAGGAAAATTGAGACCTGTTGCATATTTTTCAGCTAAGCCAGATCCTGTTGCTGAAGGGCTAATTGGTTGTTTACGTGCAGTAGCTGCTGCAGAAAAAGCTGTTCTTGCATCAGGTGACATTGTGGGTCATACCAACCTCACCTTGTTGGTTCCACACTCTGTTTCTATCATTCTTTTGGAGCAGAAAACTTCTCATCTTTCTGCTGCGCGTTGGCTAAGGTACACATCTGTTCTTCTGGATATGCTGAATGTCACTGTAAAACGTTGCACTGTTCTTAATCCAGCAACTCTTTTGCCGACTCCTGATGATGGTGAACCTCATCATTGTGAGGGGGTCTTGGAACAAGTTTGCACACCCAGACCTGATTTAACCCTGACCTCTAACTAACCCTGACTTAGTGCTGTTTGCTGATGGCTCTGCATCACGTGATCCTATTACTGGTACTAACCATGTGGGCTTTGCTGTTTGCTCTTTGCATGAAATGCTAGCTTCTGGCTCCTTGCCAAAACGCTTCTCTGCTCAGATTGCTGAGCTTGAGGCACTAACAGAGGCATGTAAACTGGCAGCTGATAAGTCTGCCTCGATATTTACTGATTCAAACTATGCATTTAAAATTGTGCATAGTTTTGGAGTTCTTTGGAATCATAGGAAATTCCTTAAAGCAGATGGTAAACCTATTCTGAACTCTTCTCAAGTTGCAGATTTGTTGGATGCTATCATGTTACCTTCTGCCATCTCTGTGACTAAATGTCAGGCACACACTGACATTTATCTGATGATACCGTTGCCCGTGGCAACGCAAGCGCTGATATGGCAGCAAAACAGGCTGCACAGCGGCCTTCCATGATGAGCTGCCCCTCCTTCCACACTTCTCCACCTTCTCCCTCTCCCCTCTCTGATATTGAAGCACTACAGTCTTTTGCTTCAGGAAAAAAGAGGCGTGTTTGGAAATCCTCAGGGGCTGTTTATGAAAATGGAATATGGATGGGTCCGAATGGCAAGCCATGCCTTCCAAAACATTTTTTTCTACACTTCGCAAAACTAACTCATGGTTTTGACCATGTTTCGAAGTCTGGAATGATTGCTGCACTTACAGCACACTGGTTTACAAAGGGATTCAGTTCTTTTGCACAGAGACACTGTCACACAAGCATGATTTGTGCTACACACAACACAGGGAGAGGTGCGAGCGCATCTCAGGCTGCACAGCCTCCGCCTGACAGACCTTTTAACTATTTGATGATGGACTTTATTGAACTGTCCCCTGCTGAGGGGAAGAATTTTTTTTTTAAACTTTTGGTTTTAGCTTTTATATTACCTTTTTTTATTACTATTGTTCTTGATTTTTATCATGTCTTCAATCATTGGTGTCATACATCTGCGATTATCCTGGACAAACATATACAGGACCGTCTCCCTGGCAAGGAGGGGTTGCAAGATAACTTTTCCTACCTAACACAGTCATATTGTTACAGGGTTGAATAAGTGAATGCTGGTAGGTTTTTCGTATCTTGCGTATATATGTTTTGTTGTTTTTTCTTTTTCTCTTTTTGTTACATCTTCCAGGATGCTGTTATGTTGTATCTTTTAACCTCGGAGGGAAATGATGAATAATGTTAAATATTATATATTTACTTATAATCAAAAGGGGGGAAATGATGTGGAAAAATTACAATTAGGTTACACCTGCTAGTTGTATTGCTATATGTTTATTCTAAGTTCTGTATATTCCCACCAAGTTAAAGCTGTTTGGGTTACATGTACAAGGTTGGACGTTGTTTTTTCACAGCTGCATGGGAACCAGTCTCATTCCCAGGCTTCGAATCCCTTAAGCTTTGTTTAAAACTCATGTGTTGTCTCTGCCTGGCAGAGCTTTCCATTCAGACCTGCTTCATTATTAATTGTCCTATGAGCTCTCTGAGTTGTGCACAATTTATGAATAAACCTGATTGAGTGATTTTACCTGAGCAGTGCGTGGAAATAGTTTTTTTTTCCATGACGGTGTGTATATGCTTGTGTGTGTTTGTTGAGGAACATGACCACTCATTCAGGTGCGACGTGCTCATCTGTTGATGTGGGTTCTTTCAAAACAAGTAAAAAACTGCAACAACTCCAGATCAGCTGATTCACTGTAAGTAGGTAGAGAGATGTTATTAGTTTGTGTTTAATGATTTTGAAGAGTGAATACTGACCAATTTAACAAGCCGCACTCCACAGCATTAGCAGTGGTGAGGTCGTAACGGGTGAAAAAAAAAAATTGGCTGCTGTGATTCGTCATTATTTTTGGATGATTGTTACTTGACATACATGTAGGTTTTGCTTACTGACATGACACCATTTTTTTAACCTACCGTTCCTTTTTACTTATTGCTATATATTTCGTCTTGATGTTTGTAGGTGTGTTGATTAGACTATGCTTATTGCTCGTCTTTCTCGTTCTGCTGGTCTATGCCCTCTCATAGTTGTTTCCTTTTTTTGGTTCACCCTTATATGATCAGGCTCAATGACATTGTCAGACTTTCCTCTTTGCTCATCTCTTTGACATCTCTGTATGCAGACTACCTGATCATCTGCTTTTTGTTCATTTTGTTGTCCATTCATTCTTTACTCTTAATTTGGATTAGCCTACTGAACTCCAGCGCCTGCCGTGTTCTGGAAATACTTAGAAATCTGCAAAGATTTATATTCTACTCGTCTCCTACCTCCTCATGTGATATGTTGGGGGAATCCATCAACTTGACAAAAACTATACTTTCCAGACTACTGTAAGTTTATACGAATGTGTCATACATATTGATATGCATGTTGTTTCTTTTACTTTGGGTAAAATTGAGTAAAGTTATTTGCCTCTTATTAGGACAATTTCAGAGGCGTAGGACTTAAGTGCAAGTTTAAATTTTTTAATTAAACTTTTTTTTTACTCGCACACTCTTTCCAGGCTGAGCAAAACTCACACATGCAGAATGACTAGAAAAGTGAAGCTGGTTGTCTTCCTGCTGACCGTGGCTGTGGTTGGAATGTTAAAGTTCAACGTCAGAAGTTCTCCAGCGACCCAAACCTCAGCGCCCTCTTTAAGCAAAGACAATCTGCTGTTCATGCGTCACGTTGAGCCATTTTTGTCTGCAAAGACCGACCTGTCTGTGGAAAGCTTCACCTGGTGGAGAGTAAGTTGTGACTTTTTTTTTAAAGTATCTTTTCTAGCAATGGAGGTGATGGATTGTATCATTTTGTTTTACGCCTGGAAATGAACTTGTCCAACCAGATTTGTGTTTGGATTGTTTTGGGTTTGACAGAATATTCAGTTTGAGCCACGTGACCTCGGTTACTTTAAGTTAACACAGAAGAGGCTTTTTGAAATATTCCCATCTTTTCCCATATTTGGAAAACCCACGGCGGACAGAATTAGAAGCTGTGCTGTGGTGGGAAATTCTGTGAACTTAAAAGGTTCCGGCTATGGGCGCCTAATAGATTCCCATGAAGTCATTATAAGGCAAGTGTCTTATCTCTCTATCTCTTTGTGTCTTCTTTTTTTTCCTCCTGGAAAGCAAACATTCATTTACAAATGCATTTCCTCCCTGCTGTTCAGAATGAATTTTGGTCCAGTCAAAGGCTACGAAGAAGATGTGGGTACCAAAACAACACATCGTGCCATGTACCCAGAGAGCGCCATGGATTTGGATAACTGCACTCATCTTGTACTGTTTCCATTTAAGATAAATGATATTGAGTGGATCATCAAGGCCTTTACAACAGGATTCTATGGAAGGTGAGAAATGGTTCAAAAGGTAAACCATTAACACTACTCGTTGTTTTTTTTTCTTTCTATCTTATCATATGGTGGCCCTGAAGTGCAAACTACATCAACACATCACTAAAGACAACTACAAATTTGAAAACACAACATATTCAAAAACACAATGACATTTAACTAAGTTCAGCTGCAAATTAAGAAAACACAACGACGTTAACAAAACAGAAGAGGTAGATCCAAGTGAGAAAACTTAGACATTGATTGGACAAAACCACATTTGTCTTTAGAACCGGAAATTATTCTGGCTTTAGCGCGTTTGTTGAAAATATGAATGCTATTTTAGTGGTAGCTAACATAGCTACCACTATCCATGAATATTTTGAGAGAGCAAATGACAGAATAATTTCTAGTGGAATCGTCCAATCAACAATGCCTCAGGTTTCCCGTTGAAAATTTGTTAATGTTTTCTTAAATTGTAGTTGTGTTTAGTGATTTGTTGAAGTGGTTATGTGGCATGCATACTAATGCATGCCGCATACCAATGCATACCAGCAACCTGCTGGTATGGTTGCTGTTCCAGCAGCAACACTGAAAACACATCCAGAGCTACAACCGAGTAGCTTTTAGTTTCTGCCATCTTGTCCTGAAGTAGTGACTCCATATTTCTTTGCCAGATTAGATGATATATCTGCACTGTAATATTAATCCACACAAAATAAGATATAAGCAACCAGCTAGAAGGTTAGTTTGGGATAAGGTTAGCCAGGCCTGTTGCAGTAAATCAATAAATCGCACGATAAATTAAAACTGAATAATTTCCATTTGAATGATTTATCATTTTTTCTCTTTTCTCTGTTTACTCAAAACTGGTTGGTAAAAGTCTTCCGTCTGGATCATTTGCCTCGCACCTTTTTCTGAAGGACAAATTTATTAAATTAATTTTATGATGTGTTCTTTCTGTTTTGTTTATTTGGGGGGGGGATTAAAATATCTTTCAGTTCTTTCAGTGTTAATTGTTCATTAGACTCTTTCAGAACGTGTTCTTGCATTACCATGCCATTACCGTTTTATTACTCGAAAATGATCTTTAAACAACATTATCGTTTATCGCAAAAACTTCTAGGACAATTTCATCCAGCAAAATATATCATGACAGGCCTACAGTTAACTAGCTCCCACCATGAAATATGCTTCATATGTGTTGCTGAATCTAAAGTGCAACTTCATTTTCATTTAGTGTGTTTCTATTTTTGCTGAGTGTTTTTAGTGACACGTCTCACTGCTTTTAACAGATCTTACGCACCAATAAAATCCAAAATAAAAGCCAACAAGAACTTGGTGAGTACTGCACAAATGAATGGAAGAAGTTGTTAATTTGAACATATTAACATTAAATGTTGCACAAAAAAAAAAAACACAACTCAAATATATGTATGGAGTGTAATGAAAAAAAATTGACTTGCAAAAATTTAAGACTATTTGCGCAAACTCTTGATAACAGGTGCTGGTGGTCAATCCAGCTTTTATGAAGTATGCTCATGAAATCTGGCTGGAAAAGATGGGATCGTATCCATCCACTGGCTTCATGACTTTTCTTCTTACACTTCACGTTTGTGATGAGGTGAGTTAGTCTTTCTCCTAAAAGGACTGAAGCCTTTTCTCTTGAAAGAGTAAGAGGCAACAACCTTTTCAGTAGTTGTATTACAACTACTGAACATCATTTTATACATATCATTGGATGTGTATTTCTGTATCACCAATAAAGATTGTTCAAATTCTTATTGAGAAGGAAGTGACATCACTGCCTCATTTGTTGTCAGACGTGCATGTTTGGTTCAGTGATTTTAAATCTAAATCTGTCAAAGAAGGGATATATTTTTTTGTCTCGATTCTAAGTCTTTGTTCAAATCAAAATCAAATCAAATTTTATTTGTATAGCACATTTCAGCAGCAAGGCATTTCAAAGTGCTTTACATCATATCAAACACAGAAACACAAAGCAACATAGAATCAACAATCAAAACACGACATTAAGTCAAGTTCCATCAATAAATTTGTAATTGATTACGTTTCAAATACAATCCTAAACAGGTGGGTTTTTAGTCGAGTTTGCATCAAAGGTTTACCTGTTACACTCCTACTGTGTTATATGGAACAAAATACCTGTTGCTATTTTTATTCCCACTCACGCTCACACAGTTTAAAATGATGTAGACAGCATTTTAATGGGCTTCTGGTAAGTGGACTTTGTTTTGTTCCTACTCCTGTAGGTCCATGTGTTTGGTTTTGGAGCCGACAATAAGGGAAGCTGGAAGCATTACTGGGAAACGCTTCAAAACAAAAACTTCAAAACTGGACTTCACCCTGGACCACACGAGTATAAAATCATCCAACGGTTGGCTGATGGGAAAACAATCAAACTCTATAAAGGCTCATGAGATTTTGTTTTGGACTTTAGAGGTCAGGATTAGTTTAGTGTTGGTGAATTTTTATTCTCTGGTGGTTGTTAATGTATAATAATACAGTAATATATTTTGGCCTGCTAGATCACTTCTCACTTTAAACAAGCAAACTTTTAAGCTTTTTCAAAAACATTTACATTATTTTTGATTGAAGATTAAGCTAATATTGTAATATTCTCCTTAGATTTATGGTTTTTGTTGTTTGTTTTTTTAACTCTGCAGGTTATCTTCATTTGAAAAAAGTCTACTTAAACAATTTACTTGTGTTCTTTTTAAAAAAAATCTGTTTTAATAAAACTTATTTTCACGTTGGGTCAGAGCATACACAAATCTGAAGCTCTTCAGAGCTCGTCTCCACATGTCGGGTGTAAAAGCGAAACCAAGACAACAGTCTCTGTTCAAGTTCACGATCTCATCTCAACATGTTCATCAGAACCCAAAGCCACGAAGAAGAAATGAATAAAAATGCAAGAAGACGCGTCTTCGGAGAGTGCCGTTGTGGACAGAAAAAAAAGTCACACCCCAGTGATTTGACTATAGCTGTTTTAGCTCAATTATTATTATCTAAAATTATTTTTAATTTAACAATTATTTTTATATGAAAGTACCTCAAGGCAGGTTCTTTGCTGTCTGGTGCGTTCTGACGTACCGTTCAGAGGTGGTCTCAACAGCCCATAATGTTGCTGTTCATCGGCCAGAGACCCTGCAGCCGTTACCAAGGTCAAGGGACGAATCCGTATCCGCTGTCCAAGCCATCCTTCCCCGCGTACTTTCACAGGGTATGAACGATAGATGTGCTCATTTCATACGAAAACATTTAGAACGCGGGACCGAAGTTTATCACCCATACATGTTTTTTCATCCCTTCAAACTGCTTCAAACTGGTTCCCGAGTCCACAGCAGGAACTCTCCTGACCGCTCCAAAATCATACAAAGCTATTTCACTGCTAAAACATCTATTACACTCAATATTTTCTGATTAGTTTTTTTAACTTTGGTTATAATGAACTATAATGTTTTTCATTTGGATATATGACTTGTATGTTTAACTTGAAAATACTAGCTGGGTTTTTATTAACCAATTAAAAAGTTCAAATTGATATTACAAAGATAAGTAAACATGGCAATTTAGAAAAAAAACTCGTGCGGAATTGTATTCTAGATAAATGTTTATAAGCTATCATGAGCCACAGCTGTTTGTATTTTTGTTCTCAATCTTAGAACTAAAGTTCCTTTGTTTCTTGCTCTATCTGTTCCTTCAGGGTTATTCTTTTGTTTTGTTAAATTCATTACATGTCTGCCAACATCCTATTTGCATTTGTGTCCTCATCATCAACAAACCATAAATAGTAAGTGGACACAATATTTACCCACTTTTTCATGCATTTACAATAGAACCACATTCAGAAATATGCAAACATTCATGCACTTAAAACACAGATTGCCTGGCAGATTGTGGTTTGGTGGCTTGCCAACTACCACATATGTCAGGAACCGAGAGTCAAACCCACAACTGAACAATCTGGAATTACACTTTTCACTGAGTTACAAAGGCTGTCTGGAAATATTTTCATAAAGGAATGTCTAATAACCTGTTTTTAGTGATGATCTCATCTCTTGTCGCTAAGGAATCTTCCCTTAGGACCATCGCAGACTTATTATAGCAGTCATCCAGGTTTGAAAGAAGCTGTTTTTGAAACACACCATCTATGGAAGTTAAGGAAATAAACAAGTTACCTAAGTTGAAACACTGAGTCAATCAAAAATGAATCAAAATGCATTTTTATTATTATTTTATTAAGAAATAAAGCAAAGAATATGAGCAATCGCTAGCCTGGACTAGCCAGGGGAAAGAAAAGATAAAAGTACATCGCTTTTAATATCCACCAGCCCTCTTACAAAGATGGGAGAAGAAGGGAGTCTGGCACCAGTTTCAAACCCACGTTTGAACCATCCAGGTGAACCACCATCGCTTCATGTTGGAGCGAGTTGCCTCCAACATGAAGGGTGCTTTATAGCTAAAATTGATTTATTGATTGATTGAAATAAAACAACGTTTGACATAACAAAGTCAAAGCAAACACTTTGCTTAAAGGGGACATATGATTCAAACTTCACTTTTTACACGTTTGTTTTAAGGTCCACCTCTAAAATAAGACGGCACATCTCAAGGGGTCGTCCTTGACACAAATAAATTGCAGTTATCCTGGCTTGTTGACCAAAGTGGAAACATAGAAAATAAAATATAATTTGTACGTTTATTAATCTTATTAATAATGCCCTTTACATCGTGACGGCTACAAAGGTTTAAAAAATGAAAATTAACAGGCAATTATAATGAATGAAAATAATTACATAAATTAAGAAAGAATGGATTAAAACAAATATCTACAAATGTGAACAAAACGTTTTGCTGCAAAAAAAGGAGAAAAGATTTGACCTTCTGGGTCTTAATTGCTTCTGAAGCTGCCCAAACACTTGAACAACAAAAAACACCTAGCTGTTTGTTTTTGGGAATACATTAATATGTATCTGGAAAATGAGTCGTTACTAAATCTTTGACTGCTGAGTCCCACTTCACTGTTTCCCAGCAAACCCAGCCGAGTTCCAGCATGTTTGGTCAGCTGTACAATGGCTGCTGGAAAATAGAAGTGTTTTATTGTGGACTTACTGTCCAGAAACCACTTGCTGCATTCTTGTTGGCTGTGCAGGAGGCTCCGCTTCTGCTTTTGAAAGATGCATGGTTGTATAATTGCGCATCTGTTCGCGGCCATTCTCACATGTGGGTGTGAGCGTTGAATTGGAGGAGCGTGGCCAACAGCAACTTATTTGGATTTAAAGTGACAGGAGGTCCTGGAGCAACTCAAAATAGAAAGAACTGAGCAAACTACATTCTTATTATAATAATTTTGTACAAAAACAGAACATGTACTGGACATGTTTTGTGCAGCCCGTAGACCTATTCTCACCTGTTCTAGGAAGCACAATAGGTCACCTTTAAAACCATGCCGCTCTAGGAGCAGTTAATGTGTTCATTGCATGTCGACATTCTGGTCTAGTAAAGGACAAAAGGATACGACTACACTGACTAAACCAGTTATGCTGCTTGGTGGTGTTCTGAAGCCGAGTCTAGTCTGGTGAAAACTGGATATTCAAGCTTAGCTAAAAGATAGCCAGCAAAAAAAATAAATAAGTGGAGACAAACTGATAGAAGAGAACTGATTGTATTCTTATTTTTAAAGTCATCGAGGGGCAAGTTGGAGTAAAGAGTCAGGTCTGTAACGGCTGAAAGGAGCATTTTCTCATCCAATCCAAGACAGCTAAATGACCTTTAACCCTGCATAGCCGAAGGTTAGCATTCCGGATCTGTAACATGTGTCTTTGGGACATCATAAACTATAGTCTCTTCATCATTTTTCCTTACTTTGCCACTGCTGTGTAATGTTTTATTTATTTTAATTTTTTTTTGCTTGTTTATTTTCCTTCTGATCATGTGAAGCACTTTGAATTACCTTGTTGCTGGAAATGTGATATCCTGATAAATTTTCATTGCCTTATTTTATGTTTAAAGTCAGAAAGAAACCAAATCCAGGACAAAACACAAGTAAAACTAAATTCTAAAAAAAAAAAAGAAAAAGCTTGGGCTGCACATAAAACATGGTGCAGCCATGTTTCTATATAGTTTGTTCCCCTGGCACATTATTTCACTTATAACAAGACGTTTTTCCCCGTGTTAAAAGTAAAATAATCTGCCAAAAGGAACTACTACTTTTTCATCTATATTAAGGAATTATTGACATAAAACAAGCTCTTACAGCTTGCTGAAACTTGGAAGTTATGTAAAGATCAGGAGACAAAAATAGAAATACAGATAAACTGGCAAAAATGCACAACAAAACAGGTTTGAGCTGGGTGTGTAGAAGGAGTTTATTTAGAGAGTGTGTTATCTGTTGCACATGCTGGATGATCCTTCAGATATACCAGAGAAAATAACTTTTATGCCAATGTGTAGCTTAAAATCAGGTTCACGTTGTGCATGGTTTGGTCATCCTAGACCAGGGGGGTCAGCTCACCCCTTGGCCCAAAACTCATTTTCGTTTTGGGCCAAATCAAGCTCATGAATGCTCTTAAAGGGCTGGTTGTGCCAGAATGTGTTGATAAAACCTGTTCTCAAACTGATAAAATATCAATACATTATTCAAATTAAATAATATTGAACATCTTTTCAGTCCCTCTAGGATTTCCTGATTGTTTTATTTATTTATTTATTTTGCAATAAAATTCTAATTTGGAAATATTTGCAATATTTGCTCTTATTTATGACGGTAAAAGCGACTTTTTATTACTCGCTGTTTAGATCATGGACCATAATCTCACATCCATTAAGGCTATGGCAGCTGCTTAGTACAAGTAAAAAAATAAAAAAAGCTTTTGACAACTTTTGAGAAAAATCTGCAATAAACTCCCAATTGGGCAGGGATTTGTTGATTTTTGCATGAATTTCCACGATAATTCACAAGAAACTGGAGGGACTGATTGATAGAATTTGGCAGCAAACAGATAAAAACCGCATTGATTTGATTGATAATTAAGCACACAGTGTTTAGAATCTAGAGGGCTACATAAAAAGCCATGGTGGGCCGGATTTGGCCCACGGGCCTTGAGTTTGACACGTGTCCTAAATAACACAGGTCTCCAAGGCGTCACTTCCTTCTGTCCAAAACGTATTTCAGAGACACTGAGGGAAAAGATTATCAGCTCCTCATGCTCACTGAGCTACAGCTTGGTCTGCCAGTGCAGATGATTGGACTGATATCTGTGTTTGATGTTTTTGTGTTTGCGTATCTTATGTAAGCCTGGCACGCACAGGCGTTTATGTGACTTGGATGTGCATTCAGCTTTTGAATATGTACAAATCTCATGTAGGACATTCTGGATGGATGAAACACTGACCCTTTCTGTTGGCAGGCAAAGAGAAGTTGACTTTTTTTCCTTCTGGTGTGGACATGTGAGAAAAGGGTCAACTTGTTATCGGAAGGGTCACACACAGATTCAAATCTTTCATACACTCCATGATTGAAAGTTATAAAGTCCTCATTGTTGAGGTGAAGAGCGAGCAGAGCTGAGAAGCAAAACTCTCAATTTATCAGTCAATCTGCATTCCTGCCCTCATCCCTGATCAAGGGCTGTTGGGTAGATCACAGATACAAGCGGCGGAATGAGTTTCCTCTGCAGGGAGTCTGGGCTCTTCTTTATAGATACGATGGGAAGCTTGGCCATCCAGGAGGGGCTCAGAACCAGGTCAGGTTAGAGTTTAGATCAAACCTATAGGCATTGTGTCTATAATTCACTTTGATTATAGACCAAAGTTCAAAGTAAGTCCAACATTTTTTTTTTCTATTAAGACTTTACTGCTTTCATTTTTAGACCACCATTTAAGTAGCCTTTGCTTAGGGTCTTCAGGCTCCATCTTGTCGCTTGTTGTAGCCGCAGGGTGAGTCAAGTGCAAATTTTCTGGGATGTGAGATTGACGGGATCAACCGTGGAAACGAGTGTGCATGCGGTGCGCTGCGCATGTTATAATCTTTCTTTGCTTCCTCAACAGGTTAAACTGTCCACTCCTTGATTTACACTTCAGGGCTGGGCGATACATCAATAAGAATCCGCACTGCAATAGACACGTGATCAATACCGATAGTTAATGCATCTGAGATAGAACATCCAAAATATGTTCTGTGTTGGCTAAACTCCGATACAGAACCGCACAGCCTTCTGGGAGATGTGGGCAGAGGAAAGCTGCTCAACCTCTCACTGCGAACCAAGCAAGATTGGTGGCATCATCTGTCTCGTTCGTTGGTTACCTAGCAACAACCTGTTGCATAACGTGTGCAGCGGCAGTTTGATACCCTCCCCCACACACAGTTCTTCATAACTGCTTAAAAATGAACAATGATGTGGCATGAAATGTGCACATGAAAGAGGAAAGGTCACACCACCACTATGGCAGATATTATAAACAAAATACTAATCAATAATTATTGGTATCAACTGATATGAAATGCTTGAATCGTGATACATTTTTCAGCCGTATCTTCCAGCCCTGCTTAATATTAATTCCCATTAATATTATTATTATTCAATAATAATGTTGCCCATTTTAGCTATGTTCAATTGTACAAATAATTAGCTGCTGCTAACCGCTCATTGGGAGCTACTGATTTGTAGTTTGTTTTGGATTATTTATTGTAGTTTATTTAATGTTTAGAGGCAGAAGCTGCCGGACTGATATAACCACCAACTAGATTTTCTCTTTTCTTAGAATAAACACAATGAACCTGAATGTGACTGTGTTGAAGTCAACCTACTGGACCTGAGACCAACATAGAAGAGTTGCATATATTCATAAATCTCCTCAGATGCCCAACATGAAATGCCCTTCACCATTAGACAACGAGTTCCCTGTTCACACCAGTCTGCAACTTGACTCACCTGCAACCTCAACCTTAATATTTGCTGATGGGCGCCCTCTTGTGGCCCCATGCAACCACAAAGAGAAGAGGTGAGGCAGGACATTAATCTTTCTCACTTTCAGCAAGCAGACCTGGTCACTGCAGCAGCAAATGGTTCAGTGGTGTAGTGAAATAAATGGTCAACAGTTTCAAATTCCTGCTATTGATTCTCACAGGTGGCCTTTTTAGAAACGGAGCATATGACATTCTGACACAACAGCGTCTCGGTACCGGATATCACCAGGAAAGTTTGTTTTAATTTGCTCTAGTGTGAGAAACTGGACGACTTCACTCAGTCCATGAGGAGGGCAGAAAATATTCTCTTATGTCTTCTCTGATAAAAATGAAGTTGAAAACAAAGCGCACTTTTTGTTTTATTGTCCTTCATATACTCAGGAATTAATTATCTGATAAAGTCCTTGATGTTTATCATTTTAGCTTTGATTCAAAGGGAGTCGGTGTTTCAGCAGTCTTGCAGTTTTATGGAAGTTTGTTTTAGATTTGTATATTTAATTATGTGTTTCTGTTGTATTCTCAGGACGAAGATTAACATAAAAATATTGTGTAAATTTGAGGAAAATCCTACATGTTTCGTTGTCTTTTTAAAAAAAGTTAAACTCTGTAAAGTGTTTCATGGTGAAGCATTTAGCCTCCTCTGCTGCAGAATTCCAGGAATGCTCCACTGGAATTACAGCATCAAGACAATATGACTGCATCCATATGACAGCGAATTAGGGCCATTGTAGATAGAAAATAATAATAAAAAATGGAGGAGTACTGCCAAAAAAAAAACTCTGAAATTTTGAGTCATTTCAGAAATTTTCTACAAAAATCAAGAAAGTTTCCTAGATCCAAAAGTTTGTGAACATTTGTGGGGTGGGGGGGGAAACTCAGATTGTTTCATTTCAGAATTTTTCTAGTAAAAAAAATTCTGAGCTCTAAAAGTAAAACTTTTGCAAGAAATAAACCCCTCAGATTTTGATATCTATTTCAGAATTTTTCTGCAAAAAAAGAGAAAAAAATCAAGGATATTTCTGAAGTTTAAAAGTTGAAAGTTTGCTAGAAAAAAAAGTTATATTTTGAGATTAACATCTGAAATTTCCCATAAAAAACATGGACAGTTTTTAAGCTGGTAAATTTGAGGATCTTTGACTTGTGGAAATTTTACGAGTTTCATACCTAGAACGATTTTGACTGTTGGAGCTCAGAAATTTCCACGTTTTTTCTATAAAATTTCTGAAATTAATCTCATAATTTGTCAGTTTTTGACTTTTGGAACTCAGACATTTCCAATTTTTTTCTAGAGAATTTCTCAGCTAAATCCACAAATTTACTCCTGTTCTTGTTTTTTTTTTTTTTTATCTACAATGCCCCTTAACAAACCATTGTACGGAGCCCCTAAGGGGACATGGAGAGAAAAAAAAAGGAAAGAAATCCCGACTTATTATCTCGAGATCCCGACTTATTATCTCGAGATCCCGACTTATTATCTCGAGATCCCGACTTATTATCCCGACTTATTATCTCGAGATCCCGACATTTCTGAAAAATCGCGAGTTACTTTTTTGGGGGGGAAAGGCATGTTTTTATGCGGTAAACGTGGGGGAGTGTGTCTACATTGATTATGGAGGACGACTTATATCATTTTCTGCGGTCCAGAGATGTCCCAGAGGAGGATATCATGCACATGCAATTTAGCGTACATCCATCGGTAACCGTGAAGCTGTCCAGAGGACTGTAGCTGGTTATTAATGAATTCTACCAAAACTGCCAAGTCGGAAAAGGACTTGCGCCGAATGAGTCCCCGCGCTCTGAAAACTCTCTTCAGATGTCTCTCACTAATACTAAATCCATGTCTGCTGTCAAGCGCTGATTTAATGTGTTTATACTCAAGCCCAAGCTCGAAATAAAAATCTATATATCTACCCCCACAGTGATGGAGGACACCCACATGGGTGGGTGTCCTCCATCACTGTGATTAGGTCGTTATGTACTGATGTCGGGATCTCGAGATAATAAGTCGGGATAATAAGTCGGGATCTCGAGATAATAAGTCGGGATAATAAGTCGGGATCTCGAGATAATAAGTCGGGATCTCGAGATAATAAGTCGGGATAATAAGTCGGGATCTCGAGATAATAAGTCGGGATCTCGAGATAATAAGTCGGGATTTCTTTCCTTTTTTTTTCTCTCCATGTCCCCTTAGGGGCTCCGTAGTATCACCTCCACCACCTTTGCATTAATTTTCTGAATTGTTTGCTCCACTGTTTTCTCCAAAACAGCTCAAACTCAGTCAAGACTGCATGGAGAGAATGTGTGTTTTCAAATCCTGCCAAAGCTTCTCAGTTGGATGTAGGTCTAAATTTTTGACTAGATCAACCTAATAAATGGACAAGCCTCCATCTGAGCCGTTCCACTCTAGTTCTGTTTGCTATTGTTCTGCTGGAAGGCAAACGTCTTCCGTAGTGTGGAGATTTGTGCAGGTTGTCTTCCAGGATTTGCTCCTCTCGAGCGTTTATCAGCAGCCTGCTTCAGCCTGACGCAGCGTCCGCGTGCAGCTGCGTGTCCTGCCGTCTACAACAAAAGCGCGTCGGTTTCATCCTGTCGTCTTCCGGCTTTTACCTCTTCTTCAACGTTCCCACGACTAAGTTGCCACGGCTCGTGTTTTCTCGGCTTCTCTACGGACCGTTTTCAGCTACAGCAAAGTTCGGAGTTGAGTTTGTTTCGCCCCTGGGCACCTTTTTGTAAAAACAGGCCACACCTCTTCACATATGACACCAGCCAGATCCTAAAATCATATCTACTTCCTGGAAGTCAAATATTCTGACTGGATTTACAGGTAACGTTTCAAAGTGTGACGGGAGCAGAGAAATAGACTCCTTCATCAGGTAAGGCTCATTTCTGTTAGAAATAGCTTTGCTTACAGTAACGGGAGTCATTTGTACTTTAGGATTATGACTGATAGTTTAATAGAATGGTTTATTCTTCCATAAATAGACTGAATAAAAGAAAAACACTTCATGAGCTAGCAAATCTTTTTTTGTTGTTGCTACATTTTAGCTGACTAAGCTGTTCCTTTAAATAGCCATTTTGTACAGTTGTTAAAAATGTAAAATCATTTGCTTTATTTTTCATTTTTTTCACTTGCTTTATTTTTCATATTTGCTTTATTTCTTTTTTTTTTTTTTTTACAGAGAATTTCTCTGCCACTCAAAAATCACAAATTGAAATATGACACTGACATGGAAAATGTTGATTTTCCTGTTCACCCTGACTGTTGTAGGAATGTTCTTTAAGTTAGATCTCAGTAAAAGGCGGCTGCCGGACAATGAACAGCTACTGTACAAGATCGCACAGGCCCGCAGGATGCAGAATAGAAACTCACTAGACGAAAAATTGAAAGATCAAACTCTTCAGGAGAAAACCATAGGGGGCAAAAACATTTTTCCACAAGACCAAACTGCACAGGACAACAACGTGCAGAAAAAGAGCCCATGTGGTTGTCAGAAATGTTTTTCCAAAGATGACAAGTTTCTCATGAGTTGTTTCAATCCTTCCATTGAACCATTTCTGTCTGCAAGCTCCAGGCTGTCTCTGGATGTTTTCATGTGGTGGAAGGCAAGCCGTTTCCCTCAATTGTTCTACTTTTTTTTTGTCCCAAGCGGTTGCTTTAAACTGATCTAACAAAAATGATGTGTTTGATGTGTGTAACAGCGCTTACAGTATGAAAGACGCAACTTTAATTACTACAAAACAGCAGTGGCCAACCTGTTTGCGGTATTCCCGCCCGTTCCGGACCTCAGGAAGCCCAGCCCGGGAAAATGCCGGACTTGTGCTGTGGTGGGGAATTCGGTTAATCTGAGAGGATCGGGCTACGGATCCCTGATAGACGGTCATGATATCGTTATAAGGTAAATGTTCACTCCCTCACTTTCAAAAAGGTAAAAAAATAAATAAATATATTGAAATAAGAAAATAATTCATTGTCCTCCTGTGCTACTCAGAATGAACGGCGGTCCGACCACAGGCTATGAGAAAGACGTCGGCACCAAAACAACCCATCGAGTCTTGTATCCGGAGAGCGCCGTGGATTTAGATAATTCTACTCATCTCATAGTTTTTGCTTTTAAAATACAAGATCTGGAGTGGCCCACCAAGGCCTTGACGACGGGATTTTACACAACGTGAGTCATTCTGCTCTGTATCTTCCACGTGTTTTTCTGCTACCTTTAATTCGTGTCTTCTGTTTCTGTAAAACACACAGACCTCAAGCAGGTCTTAAAAGACTGGACCCAGTCAGCTTTATACCCTATGCAGGGTCAGTGGGCTCGCACTGACCCTGCATGCGCCTATACCAGGTTTTTTTCTGTGTGTGTGTGGTTTCGGGAACCGACGGTCTGACGGGACAACATCCCCCACTTTCCCGCTCCTCCTGAGCATCATGCTAGGACCGCGGGAGGGATATTTATGTGCTGTGATATATTATGAGCTATTTCCTGTTGTTTGTGCTGGAATGTGACCATTACTAGTCCGTTCTGTACCCTGTCAGAAGCAGAAACATGAAGTTCTCTGTAAGTGTTGTGGAAGTGTTCCACAAGCCCCCGTGTGCAGGGATGTGGAAAGTATTTCACAGATTGCTTTAGTTTTTGCGTTTTTGTTACACTAAAGTGTTTCAAATCAAGCAGATTTTAATTTCTAAGTAAATGTAAACCATGAATTAACTGCGATGAGCTTCTTTTTTTTTTTGAGGAAGAGATTAATTTCACAAGAGCTGTCATACATGTACATCGAAGAAGGAACTTAGTATAACCGGTTTGACAACATAAAGCCAGGAAAAGATCTCTGAAAGCAACAGCTGAAAAACAGTGGTTGACTCTCAGTCTGAAGAGAGGCTTAAAGCCATTTCTTATGCTTTGGGAATCTAGTGAATCATACTAGGGACACTTTCCACAAGAAATCCTTCTCCATAGTGGTCAACCTGCCAAAATTAGTCCAAGGACACATGAAACAATGAAATAAAAAGTCACAAAAGAATCCCAAGTCTAATCTATAACTCTGCTGATATCTATTATTTGTATTAAGCCCTATGTTCATGATTCAGCAATAACAAAGATACAAGATGCAAATGGCATCCACGACAAAGTTTCTGGGAAAACGATGCTGATCAAAATGTCCGTTTGAGTTGTTTTAATTTGCTAAAGTATCCCAGACCAGGGGGACAGTCTAACTACATCTTTAATTAAAACTGTGTGACCCCATAACTAACCAATACTTTTCCTGCAAAAATCACTGAATTTACCTTGAAATGAACTGTGTGCAGTTGAAGTTGTTGTAAATGTGCTATATACATGAATTTGACATTGACTTTAACGCTGCATTGTGTAACTTTTACTTAAAAAATGTGTTTTTCACATAGTTGCTAAAACTCTCACTATGTCATGACGGTATAATTTGAGATAGTCGGCTCCACTTCATTCCAGTGCTACTTCTGTTGTCTGACGAAATGCACCAAAAACAACCAATCAGAGCCAGGAGGAGGGCCTTAGCTATGAGTCATGCTCATGTACTTGCTGCTCAACGTACTAATGGCGGAGAAACAACTCACCGTTACAGCAAAACTGTTTATGCGCTGTCATCGGTGACCACGCTAACTAGCCTTAGCATATGTGGCAGGCTCTGTTGACAGGGAAAAGCTGTAGTGTAGCAGAAAGCAAGTGGGAGGAGGGGGTGGTGGATGGATCAGTGCATACATGAGGATAATTGACAGCGCTAAGACCCTCCTCCTGGCTCTGATTGGTTGTTTCTAGTTAGCACTGGGAACACTTTGAATAGATAGAGGATATCGATCTTGTCACAGATTATCTGTTTTATATTATAATGTAAGAAAAAAACAAAACAACTTTTTACTAAAATTCCACACTGCTGCATTAAAGTTTGGCTTAAGTATCTTAAATGTTCCCTGTTTGTCCAACTACAGTACCCTGCATATGACAAGAAGGTAAAAAAGGTCATGCCTTATTAAACTGTTCGGTGCATTGAAGGTTTCCAACTTCAGTTTTAAATTCCAACCAGTGATTCCTAAATTCATTTATTTATTTTCCAGTCCTCAGTTCTGGTCAACCACTGAAAGGCTTTAAGAAAAATAGTACAGTATAGGAAGAGTTGCCTACCAGATGGTGCTGGCCTATCCAAAAACAATATCTGCCAGTCTTGGTCCCTTAATGGCCGACACTCCAACTGCTATACACAAAGTCTGTGAAGAAAATCCTGCAATTTAAATCAAATCAAGTCCCTTCTGACATTTATCTCATTCACATCAACCGTAAAGAGTTGATCTAATATCAATGTATGTCGAACTGTTCTTAACAGGTCACATAGGAAAGTAAAACCCAAAATAAATGGCAACAAAGATTTGGTAAGTATGCCCATTGATAGTAATTTACTTTTGACCACAAAGGTAACCTTGTCGTAAATTTGAAGGCTGGTCATTTTTCACAGGTGATGGTGGTCAACCCCGCTTTTATGAAGTATGTCCACGAGATTTGGATGAAAAGGAGGGGAAAGTATCCATCCACCGGCTTCATGACGTTGATTCTTTCTCTTCACATATGTGATGAGGTAAGCCCACCCAACTCTTCTGAAACGATAAAGTAGCGTCTGAAGTTCTCTCTGATGCAAAATGAGGTCAAGGTCTTATGTTTTTTTTCTTCTTTCTTTGTTCTGCTCTGGCTCCCTGTGCTCCCTGCGATTTTTCCATGCTTTTTTTGTTCATTTTTAAAAAATGTTTATTATTAAAACTGTAAAACTACTCACCATCTCCGTCTCACTGCCTCTCATCATGAGTGGCCACTCATGAAACACTCATAAGTGTTTGCCATTAACTGCTTTATCAAGTCCAGAGGACTCCAAAGAGCCTCACACTACAGTCATTCACCCGTTCACACACACATTGACACACTGATGCATAGGGGTAGCGTGACAGAGGTTAACACATGCAGAAAGGTTTTGGTGTCACAATGTAATGTTCTGCAGCACAAGTAAAAAAATAAAAATAAAAAAAACTAAACTAAAGAAAACAGAGACATCAAAACAAACCAGGCAGGACTTTCAGCTATGTTTAAAGTCCTGTTACCTTTCTGGTAACTGAATCACCAGAAAGTGATGTGAAAGGGAAGATGGAGGAAAATGGATTTTAACCCAACAGCTGGCCTGCTTCATTCAGGTCCAGCTGGGACACCAGAGTGCAGAAATATTATTTCATTCTTAAGACAAAACCCAGCTAACACTTTACAAAATAACAGTTAAAAAGTAGCAAGGTGTAATTAGGCTTTTTTTGTATGTTCTTTGAAAATGTTTACAGTTGGTACAACTATTTTAAATTAATCATTTAAAAAAAAACAGTGAATACAGTGAACACTCGTTTTTCGCGGGGGTTGTGTTCTGAAAAGAACCTGTGATCGGCGAAATCCGTGAAGTAGTTACCTTTATTTTTTTTTACAATTGTTATACAGCATAATTAAATACTCTACATTGAAACCAAAGAACAAAACCTGTTTTCAGGCGTAAGCTTTTTTTTTTTTTTTTTACAAATAGAACGCTTTCTTACAAATAACTACAGTAAAATAGTCGTTTTAATCATCAATTCGAAGTACAGTAGGACAAATTGTGACTCGTGTATTTCAGTGTTCCTCTGACTGTGACGCTGCGGCCTGACTCCGCTCTCTGGTGGCTTTTTCTTCTGAAGTCTGTGGTGCAGGTGTGTTTTTCGAGAGAAGAACATAGTTATCGGTAGTTGTTGTCGCTCTTTTTTCTTCTGGGCAAAAACATTTGCTAAAATTTGCCAAGCTGTATATTTAAATACAGTAACATTATTGGCACACAGGTATAGAAGAAGCGCGGAGACTGTTTAGCCAAACGGGACGCAGAACACAATGCACTGTGAAAAAAAAGCCTCTGAAGCAGCGAGGCCGTGAAAGGTGAACCGTGTTAAAGTGAGGGATTACTGTAATCCATATCACATTACTTCTATCATCAGCCATTTGTTTTTAGGACTTGTCGTCACATCCTTCCATATTTTAGATAGCTCCAGGAAGGATAATAAAGGGCAAATAAAGCAAACACACTGCACAATGCCCTATGGATAAAATTGTGTTTGCACCAGTTAAACAGTTCTATGCATCGGGAGCCACATCCCTTTTTCTCCATACTCGTGTTTACCATGAGATTTAATGACAATAAGCCTTAAACAAAACAGACAAAAACGTCCATCTGGTGCCTCAAGCTAACCAAATATATTCAAAATGTAAATAAAAAAAACCCTCCTGTGTATATTGACAATATCTCTATGAACAATATGACCAACTTCATCCAAAATGTCTCAGGTCAGTGGTTCTCTTTCGTATTCACTCAATCTTTAACCCATATCTGATGACCAATTATCTAAAATCACCAGGGTCTTGTTACAATGACAGTAGGACAGTTTGCACAAAAAATATCAAGATCAAGTGTCAAGTATGAAATTCCCATAATGGACAGGCTCTGTCTAAGGGTTTTCTTGTTCTGGATCAGGAGTTTTTGATATTGAGACGAAGCATGGCAAAAATTACAACAAGCCGATAAATGGAAACAATCACCTAGCAACACGCCTGAGGGAAACTTACTCGTAAACATTGTTAGCTGGAGCAAACGGGATCCAGTTGCAGACTCTCAGCCGCTTTACATGCAAAGACAGAGATGAATGTCTCTGCTGTGGAGACATTGAGGATCGCTGAATCTTTTATTAGTTTTTTAGGTGGGGGAAAAAAAATCCTTTCCTGGTTTCACATTTGATATGAGGCTGAAAAGAAGGTGTTGAGTCCATAAAATAGTCACACACACAAGTTGTGAATACATTTTGATGGAGGAATGACGTAGCTGTCAGGAGTTTTGTTGCCATTGAGCCGGAGTAAGCCAGACGACTTTCATGTTTTCATTTCATCCAAATGTCCAGAGGTTAATGTGGGGTCTGGGTGAAGGATCTCATGTTGAGGTAGAGTTAGAGATACACATAAAGTAGAATATTGAATCTGCTGCAGTTGTCATGCCAACGCACTAGTTGCCCCTTTGATTTTAGCATGTCGTCAAAACTCGCATTCACTGTTATCCGTTCGCTTCCGTGTTGCTAACTTTCACCTATTTTAGAAAGTAGTAACTTGTCTCCATCTCTGATGCACAAACTATAACGTGTGTATTTCTTATTAGAAGTCGTGCTAAACGGAACAGGTTGAGTGGTACAACACACCACAGACGGCGTTCAGATCAAGCAAACCCACATGTTCACCTTCACACCTTTATAATACTTTGCATGGAAAAGTATCACTCTGAGACCCGGTTTCAAAAAGTGCGAAGGACTCTGATCACACCAAACGTGTAACCAAACGGTTGGACCGCAACACAAATATTACTGTTTCACTGTAAACCATGACTAAGGCTACATTTACACGAGACTGCTGCCTGGAAACGGCTTGTATTTTCAGAGGTTGATTGAGGAAAAGTTTCTAGATTTAGACAAGACACCTTGACTCAGTTGTAGTTGTCCTGCCAGGCCTCTATAGGGCCCTGTGATTTTGAGCATGTCGTCTAAAGCAGCGGTCCCCAACCTTTTTAGTCGTGCAGACCGGTCAGCCCTTCGCAATTTTGCAGACTGGGGGGGGGGGTGCGCGTGGTAAGTATCGAGTCCGATACTGTTGTTGGGGGGGGGAGTGGTGCGCCGCAGCACTTCGAAGTTGTTTTGTTACTCATTCTGCTGCAAGTTGGCTCAATTTTGATGCGTAAGACGTAACCGGTAAAATCCGGTTTAGGATTTTTCAAAATAAAAGATCTGGAGGTAGTTCATTATTTCTTGCGCGGCCCGGTACCAATTGGTCCACGGACCGGTACCGGGCCATGGCCCGGTGGTTGGGGACCGCTGGTCTAAAGCGCTTGGGCTTTTTACCCTCAGCTTCCACCTCATTGTAAACTGTAGACTGTCTCCTATGAACAAAGTGCTGCTGTAACACAGATATTCCTTATCAGAATTTGTGCTAAACGGAACAGGTTGAGCAGCACAACGCAGCACAATGCTGTTGTTTTTGTTGTCCTCTGTCCGTACATGTGCAGATTAAACCCTACAGTCATGGCCAAATGTTTTGAGAATGATTCAAATGTTAATATTTACAAAGTCTACTGCTTCAGTTTTTATAACGGCAATTTGCATATACTCCAGAATGTTATAAAGAGTGATTAGCGTAACAACAATTAATTGCAAAGTCAATATTTGCCTAGAAAATGAACTTTATCCCCCAAAACACATTTCAACTTCATTGCAGCCCTGCCTTAAAAGGACCAGCTAACATCGTTTCAGTGATTGCTCCATTAACACAGGTGTGGGTGGTGATGAGGACAGGGCTGGAGATCAATCTGTCATGATTAAGTAAGAATGACACCACTGGACACTTTAAAAAGAGGCTGGTGCTTGACATCATTGTTTCTCTTCTGTGAACCATGGTTACCTCGAAAGAAACACGTGCAATCATCATTGCACTGCACAAAAATGGCCTAACAGGAAAGAAAATCGCAGCTAGAAAGATTGAACCTCAGTCAACAATCTATCGCATCATCAAGAACTTCAAGGAGAGAGGTTCCATTGTTGCCAAAAAGGCTCCAGGGCGCCCAAGAAAGACCAGCAAGCGCCAGGACCGTCTCTTAAAAGTGTTTCAGCTGCGGGATCGGGCTACCAGCAGTGCAGAGCTTGCTCAGGAATGGCAGCAGGCAGGTGTGAGTGCATCTGCACGCACTGAGGTGGAGACTCTTGGAGCAAGGCCTGGTCTCAAGGAGGGCAGCAAAGAAGCCACTTCTCTCCAGGAAAAACATCAAGGACAGACTGATATTCTGCAAAAGGTACAGGGAGTGGACTGCTGAGGACTGGGGTAAAGTCATTTTCTCTGATGAATCCCCTTTCCGATTGTTTGGGACATCTGGAAAACAGCTTGTTCAGAGAAGACAAGGTGAGCGCTACCACCAGTCTTGTCTCATGCCAACTGTAAAGCATCCTGAAACCATTCATGTGTGGGGTTGCTTCTCAGCCAAGGGAGTCGGCTCTCTCACAGTCTTACCTAAAAACACAACCATGAATAAAGAATGGTACCAGAATGTCCTCCGAGAGCAACTTCTCCCAACCATCCAAGAGCAGTTTGGTGATGAACAATGCCTTTTCCAGCATGATGGAGCACCTTGCCATAAAGCAAAGGTGATATCTAACTGGCTCAGGGAACAAAACATAGATATTTTGGGTCCATGGCCTGGAAACTCCCCTGATCTTAATCCCATTGAAAACTTGTGGTCAATCATCAAGAGACGGGTGGACAAACGAAAACCTAGGAATTCTGACAAAATGCAAGCATTGATTGTGCAAGAATGGACTGCTATCAGTCAGGATTTGGTCCAGAAATTGATTGAGAGCATGCCAGGGAGAATTGCAGAGGTCCTGAAGAAGAGGGGTCAACACTGCAAATATTGACTTGCTGCATTAACTCATTCTAACTGTCATTAAAAGCTTTTGTTACTCATAATATGATTGCAATTGTATTTCTGTATGTGATGACAACATCTGACATACACACATGAAAACCAGAGGGCAGCAGATCATGTGAAAATATAATATTTGTGTCATTCTCAATACTTTTGGCCATGACTGTACAGTCGTGTGTTCTGCGCATGTGCTCTTTCATATCAGCGGAGTACTTCAGGTCTGAAACCTAGTTTCAAAATCGCCTTTTTGAAAAACTAGGCTGACTGTGGTTGTGTAAACAAGCGACTGGATCGCCAGGTAAATGTCACGGTTTCACTGTAAACGGTGCCTAAGTCTGCAACAATCAGGGGGTTTAGGTTTGGGACCTGAAATTGTCTTCCGTTGTATATTTTTTGGCAGGGAAATGTTAGCAGAGACCAAAGAGGCAGGGAATCTGAAGCATTTAGATGATGAATAGAAAGGCCCGAGAACAGAACCTTGAGGTACATTGTGGTTAAATTAAGTAGAAGTAGAACAAGAACCTTCCATGGTGGGTTGGAGAGTTCTAGGTAGATGACAGCTGTGCCACTGAGGCCAAATGATCTGAAACACTGCAGAAAGGGATTAGAAATCAGAACATTGTTGGTTATTTTAATAAAATTAAACTTGGTGCTGTGTGGTATATTTATATTTCAAACTACATTCAAGAGGTCAATTTAGCAGCCATGATAGTGAAGTTGGGTGGAAAGTTCCCTGTCCAAGATTTTGCTTACGACAGAAAGATCACACACTGGTTTTGAATTATTAAGATCATTAAGATTGTCAGGGTTCTACCTCGGCGTCTTGAATAATATGGCACAAAATTTATAATAATAATTATTAAAGTAAAGATAAAATTAATTGTTTACTGGGACAGGAAAATTAAATTTCTCCATATTGCTGATAGTTTGTGGCTAGAGTATGGACTGCACATGAAAAAGAGGTACAATTCATATTCTGCTTTTTACCTTTAGTTAGTTATTGTGTTTGTTGTGTCCTGCATTTTTAATCTGATTATTTTGTAGTTGGTCTTTTTTGTTTTGCTGTTAGTCGTCTTTATGTTCTCTATGGTTCTCTAATGTTATGCTTGTCTAGTCATATATGTATGTCTCTTCTAATTTTGCAAATGAGAAAAATTACACTTTTGTCCTTATTTTGCTCCATATAAAAATTCTGATAGCAAGAAAAGTTTAAAACCAATATTTTTTTTTTTTTTTTTTTTTTCTTTTACTGATATTACCATCATTACTGAGTGCAGTTTTTAGCTTTGCTGAGTCAAAGGTTTTGGTTTGTCCAAATTTATGCCTCAGCTGAACTATTGTATGCAATGAAAAAATTGGTATCTCTTATATTCATTAAAATAAATTATCTTGTCATCAAATTCATTTCGTGGTATATTTTAAATGTTACATCAAACGAAAAATAATAGTTGAGGACATACAGGAATCCAGGGAGTCTAGGTCATGGGAGGTTAAAATCAGAACAATGAGCTGCAACATTGAAGCAGGTGAAAATGAATATAGTTCCAGAGTGTGAGCGAGAACAAGAGTCAGGGAATCTAAAACTAAAGAACAGAGCGGCGCAGTTGACACACCATAGAAGTACAGCCAAAGAAAATCTTCTTTCTAAATTTACAAACCTTTTTTTGTTCGTTTGTTTGTGTTTGGTGTTCCCAGGTTCACGTGTTCGGATTTGGAGCCGACAGCAACGGAAACTGGAGTCACTACTTTGAAGTTTTAAAGAAAAAAAACTACAGAACTGGGCCCCATTCTGGAACTAACGAATACGCCATCCTGAAACGGCTGGCCAGCGAACAAACAGTCACGCTTTATAAAGGGTCGTGACCTCTGCGTCCTAACAGGAAGTTCCCCGATTCGAAATGAACAGTGCAATTTAGAATGTTGAGCAAGAAAAAGTTATTTTTCGTCTTGAAATTTTAGAATGCTGCACCACTGATTACGAATGCCAATTTTGATATTTATTGAGGCGGAAGCAAATCCCACCTACCTGATTTCTACTGACAGACTTGCCAAAGCCTTTTTCCAATTTAAAACCCAGCAACATTTTAGATCTAATAATTTAATTTAATTGGTTTATTTGGTAGGGACAGACATACAGCGACATAGACAAACTGAACAAAACAGCAGTCCCATGTTTACGTCATAGTGCTATAGCAACAGCTAATTCGCAGCACTTGTCCCTAGATGGGCTTTTAAAAAAAATACCTCTAAAAGTTAAAGTAATAATCGAACAAACAGTGAAACATGAAACATCAAAAGTGGGTACAGTTCTGTACCCACTTTTGAAAATAGAGTAGAGCAGAAATCGTCTTTATTATCCCTCAGTGGGGAAATTCAGGTGTACCAGCAGCAGCACAGTGACCAAATGAGAGCATTTAGATCAGGGGTGTCAAACTCAAATCCACAGTGGGCCAAAATTTTAAATTGAACAAAGCCGCGGGCCAAGGTTGAACAAATGAATCTTTTAATATGGACCCAAACAAGTTTTGATTTAACAATAAATATTGAACAAGCAAGGCTTATATAACTTAAAAGTGCAGGCGTGCAAAATTGAGTTGCTAAAAATAATAATAAAACATATAAATGGCATATAAAATAAAATTTAAATAAAAATGTAATGCTTCCTTTCTGAGGTAAATGTCAAAATTAGCTTCGTGCACAGGCTAATAAATTTGAAAATAAAATAACATAACAACTATGAATAAATCATTAAATAAACTATGAATAAACCATTCAGGCCTTGGAGTAACAAGAAAAGGTGCATAGAAAACTTATTTATTGCTCATTTTGCGACACACTGATCTACTCTGATGCAGCCAAGCCAGATACCTGGCATCTTTTCTTGGATGCCAGTTCATCAATGTCGGGGCTCAGAGTTTGAGCTGAGGAAACCTTCATTATCGAACAAAGTTGTTAGTCAGTCAGATGTCTCCTGTGAGACGTTTTCATCATCTTCATTGAGGAGAAAATTTGCTCAGTGCTACCAAACATGGAGAGCAATTGAGCAACTTCGGTGCGGAGCTGAAGCATCGTGTCAGGGATGAACTGTGGAAACTGTGCGGCCCCAACAGCATCAAACTTTGACTTCAGCGTTTCATCACACTGGAGTTCACTGGAGGTTGTTTTTTTGCTTTTTCCACATCAACTGAGAAGGGATTACTGAGCAGTTCAAATCTAAGTTTCTGGACATCAAAGTCGCCAAATCGCCGGCTAAACTCAGCGCCGAGCACACTGAGTTTTTCAGCAAACTGTGCGCACACGGCGGTAGAGATCTGCGTTTTTATGGTTTGGCAGCAGGGGAAATGGCCAAAGTTTGCTTGTAGCATCTGATTCTCCCACAGGCACATCTTAGTTTTAAAAGCTCTCACTGACGCATGCATATCTGTGATGATGCGTCCCCGCCGTTGCAGCTGCATGTTCAGCTCATCGAGGTGGCTTGAGATGTCACACAGAAACTTTTGCTCCCGGAGCTCTGCTGTGTCCTTCCCTTTGCTTTCCAGAAACTGACATATTTCTTCATGCAGTTCGAAAAATCTGTTGAGCACTTTTCCGCGGCTTAACAATCTCACCTCTGTGTCATACGGCACATCTTTGTATTCTGAACCACACTCTTCCAGAAAAGACTTAAACTGGTGGTGATTGAGACCTTTGGCTCTTATGAAGTTAACAACTTGTGTTACTGTGGTCATAACATCCTCCATCTTTAGCGCTTTACCACACAGGGATTCCTGATGTAAGATGCATTGATGAACAGATAGTTCACCTGCACAGTTCTCTTCTCGCATCTTTTCACGAATCCTGCCCACCAGTCCATTCTTTTTACCACTCATCGCTGGCGCACCATCAGTGGTTAATCCCACAAGTTTATCCCACGGCAGGTTTATTTCAGCTACACATTTGCAAACCTCCTCAAAGATTTCTTTCCCTGTGGTTGTGCCATGCATGGCTTTAAATCCCAAAAGCTCCTCTGTAACACACAGATTTGAGTCCACGCCACAGACGAAGACTGACAGCTGCGCAGTATCAGACGCGTCAGTGCTCTCATCCACAGCAAGGGAAAAAGAAACAAAATCTTTTCCCTTCCCCATCAACTGGACATGTAGATTGGTGGCAAGCTCACATGTGCGCTCAGCTATTGTGTTTCTGCTCAGGCTTGCGTTTGCAAAAGTTAGCTTTTTCTGTGAGCACACTTGGTCACAAACCTTCATCATGCACTTTTTTACAAACTCTCCCTCATTAAAGGGTCGGGCTGATTCGGCGATTTCTTCTGCCACGATATAACTTGCCTTTACGGCAGCTTCACTTTGTGTTGTGGCTTTTGTGAACATTTTCTGTTGTGAAACCAAACCTCTTTTTATCTCCTTTACTTTCTGGCTCCTTTGAGCCGTGTCCAAGTCCTTATATTTGTCCTGGTGTTTCGTTTCATAGTGTCGTCTAATATTGTACTCCTTAGTTACTGACACGGCTCCACAAACAAGACAAACAGGTCTGTCTTTTACATATGTAAACAGATGTTCTGTCTCCCACCTGTCCAGAAAAGTTCTATTATCTGTCTTTCCTTTTGCCATTTTTTGGTAGGGTAACACAGTGACAGCTGTAGTTTGAGGTCACAGTGTGGTTTGGGGGAGAGGTACGGGGATCCGGGGTGCGCCGGGGCTTTCACCGAAGGAGTGAACAAGAAGACGGATCATCACCTTCCTTATACATCCATGTCCGCTACCATAAGTGCTACTGATACAGAGGAGGAGGCGTGTCTGCCTCTGTCCTGATTGACGGGCCAAAAAAACAGCAGAGCATTATGGGATTTGTAGTATAGGCGGTGAATGGGGCATCACAGCATTGCCACCGTATAATACCGGCGGGCCGGCTCTAATATTAATTTGAAATTGCCTCACGGGCCAAATATAATTACACTGCGGGCCAAATTTGGCCCGCGGGCCAGAGTTTGACACCTATGATTTAGATGAACGCAAACGTAAAGATATAAAAAAAAACATAACAATTAGATACTGTACAATAAGGGAACATTTACAGGACCAGAAAAAAATAAATAATAATACTGCACCATTATTAGCAAAAGAGCATACTCACATTCAAAGAAGATGTACAACTGAGTAAGATATATAATTTTTTAAGTACAAAATGTGTATATTTGTACAAACTAGATTTGTACATCCACAAACTAAAACAACACATTCACCTTTTTTCCCCCTCGCTGTGTGAAGTTAAATTATGCCAAAATTCTCCTGTTTTAGGTTAGGATGAATAACCAATATTATTTTTATTTGCTTAATGCTAAAAAAAAAAAAAGCTTGGCAGAAACAGTTTTTAGAGATTTTGTTTTAATTTTCTTTGAATACCAAAGTTTACGCACAGAACAATTTCTGTCTCTTTAAAAAATGAGGGAAAAACCAGATTATGATTTTTTTTTTTTTTCTTCATTTTTTACATTTTTATTTTAAAGATTTTGCTAGCATATTCAAATTCTGATAGCCAACTGTAATCGTTTGGCCTTTGTTTTTAGTGTTTAGATGTACAGTGAGACTTTGGCTGGTGACTACAATCAAACACTAAAACTTCTAATCCGTTTTTAAAAGCACGTAAGAAGCATGCAACAACTTTACAGCGCCACATAGTGGACGCTCTCACTGAGGGAAGGACAGTCAAAGTTAGCTATTACTAGCTGCGAATCAAGCACACTACTGTGAACAGCATGACTGTAGTATTATTACTCTGACAAAAGTTACCAGCTATATAATAAATACCCACAGACGCATCACTTTCTCATCGATATAATAAATTATATATTTTGCATAATTATGTCTCATAGTTTAACCTCTGTTACGTTTGTGCATTTTGCTTTATTTATGAGATTTGAAATGTGAAATTAGGTCTTTTTTCTTCTCACCATATTTATGTTCTATAAATATTGTTTTTGTGTTACATGGGGCGGCATGTGATACAGTTTGCTGTATTTCGATGAAATTAAGTCTATTTTTTAATTTTATTTCAGATTCATGAGGCAACAGCCTTTAGGTTTTAGTTTGTTGGGTAGGAGCTCGGTGTGAAGTTTGGAAGGTGTTACTTTCAATTCTTGACATGTTTTGCTATTTTAAACACAAATCAATTAAGATTGTCTAGAAAGTGCTGAACAAATGAACTGGAAAGTTAAATCAACATTTAACCCAATTGTAGTGATCTACGTTTGTGACATAATCAGACATTTCTGTGTTGTTTTGTGATCTGTTCGTCTGCGACGTCGGCCGGAAAGTCGTGATTGAGTTCAGTGTTTCACTGGACGGGTTAACGTTTTACACTCAGTTCACTTTGATCTGGAAATTGAGTAATTGAATAAATCTTTATTCAATTTAAAAAAAAATTCTTCTCCTTTTGGGGAATTTTCATTGTACGTTTATCTAAAATGTATGGAAGAGGATTAGGGCCACTTTAATCCGCCTTTTCTCAGAATTTGGACTGTATAGCATGTGGGCACCAGAGGGGAACAGGCTTTCACTGACCAACATGCTAATTGTGCAATTATCTGGAGGAACATGTTGGACTGAAGTCAGCTTTTCTGTGGTCGAAGGGTCTCCGTAGACGCCATCTCATTAATAAAAGAGCAAGATGTGAGTTAAACAAGATGGATATGTTAGTGTCTAAAACCATACTACTGCAACAGACTGAATATTATGCTCTTTGTGTGCGAAATATTTGAGTGTTTTTTTTTTTTTTTGTGGCGTTGTTGTCAGTTGCTATGGCAACGAGTCTACACGTAGCTGTCCTGATACAGAGAAAAACAGAAGTGGTTTTGAGTTGTACTTTAGCAGTTTTTCCCTTTGCTGTGGAGCACAGTACGAAATTAATAACATCTACATGTCCAGGTTTGATTGAGTTAACAGAATTATTCTATGGCGGCAGCGCGGCTATGGAGTGGAACGGCTACAGCTAGCTGTTAGCATGTTTTTAGCTCACATATGTGTCTCACAATGTTACATCACACGGGATTAGTAAAGGGTCCAACTGGTTGTTGACTGCTGGAATTATCCCTGATGAGGTTTTTGCGTTTTATTTTATTGTTCGTCTATTTGAATATTTTCCGAGGAATTGAAGCTGAGGCTACATTACAGATATAGCTACCAATATGATTGGTGTGTCAATAACTTTCAGTTCAGCAAAACGTTTATGAAATTAAGGCGACATACACATTTATGTATAACAACCGGGAAAACGCATGACTCGTGTAAACTGCCACCAATCCGCTGTTGCCGTGGGAACCCCCCCTCGCCGTTTAGCTAACACCCAACTGATTGGCATAACTATGCATATTATGTTAGTGGTACAACTAGGAAAAAGATGGAAACTGTTTATTATCATTTACTGTGTGATATGTGTCATCTCAAGATTGAAATGACATTATGTACAGATGATAACTGTGCAAACAGCACAGTTATCATCCAGGTGCAGAAATGGTACAGGCTGCAGTAAATATAATTCACTAAACCAAAGTTAATGTTTGAGGTTTATTGTAAAATAGAATGTCATTCCCACCTCCAACTTTGGTGATGTGATGATGTCTGCACAACCAATAGAAATGCAGAATGATGGATGGAAATAAATAGATAATTGAAAAAGCAAAAATAACACAAAAAAATAGTGAAAGACAATTCCTACAATGTCAGTTCTGTTAAACTTTACCTACTGTCAGTATTGTGTTCTTAGTTTATTTTTTATTGGACAATTTGATGTGGAAATAGTTTCTTCACCACATCTGACAGTGGGTAGCAGGAGTTTTTTTTTTATGTATTTATTTTTTTATAAATTTGTTGTCTTTCTGGGATGCAAAAAAAAACAACTTATGACCAAATCATTAGATTTTTGTCTTATCTTAATGATCATTTAATCTTGTCTAATTAGGCTTTTGCATCCAAAAAGTAAGAAGTGTTTGTGGCAGAATTGCAGAAAGGCTTTTTAAAATTAATCACTCTGTACAAATGGGGTTGTGTGTGTGTGTGTGTAGATGTGTAGGTGTGTGTGTGTGTGTGTGTGTGTGAATTGTTGTGATTGCAGATAAATGTCCAGCTGCGCCCCCTGCAGGTTGATGCCCTCCCTGCTATTTTGAGGTGATCTGTGGTTATCTGCAGCCATTTATTTTATTTTATTTTATTTTATTTTACCACATACCACTTCTGTTTTTGTTCTCAATCTGGGTTTCAGCCACACGCCCACATGCGGTCTTCCACTTCCTGATTTCACTTCTAAACCTTGAAACCGACATGGACTCCTCTGAGGAAGCTTACTGCGGCCTTCCCCAGAACCACGTAGCAGAATTCCTCCGACAGGTTATCTTTGAGGACACCACGCTGTCAGTCACAAGTGGATCATAAACCAGAAATGCGATTCATAATTAAAAAATACTTGTTGCAATGAACTGGTTGAACTCAGGGCTGTACAGAGACCTTGGGAGGGGCAGGGGCACATTGAACATTACACAATAAAAAGGTTACAAATAGAATAAACAAAAGTGATTTTATTCATTCCTAACAGGAATTCACCCGCCCAGCCCTCATTACAAAACCTTGGAGATCTGGAACCTCATCTCAAGCAGCCGGTTACAAACCTGGATTTGGGTTTTCAGGTAGACAAACAGGTCGGCAGTGTTTTGCAGGAAAGTTCTTTTCAGCTACGTCGGGTTGCCAATCTAAAACCAGTTTTTGTCAAAATACAATTTGGAGATAGTAATTCATGTTCTTCCCTTTATGCTGCGACCAGTCAGGCCTGTCTTACACGTCTTCTGCTCGTTCAGAAAGCAGCTGCAGGTTATTCAACCGGGACATGCAAACATGAACATGTCTCACACGTGTTGTCATCCCTTCATTGGCCGCCATTGCAACAAAGAATTGATTTTAAAATTCCTCGTGGAAACATGTGAGCATGTGTGTGCATAAGGTGCCAATAAAACGCATTCACTCCCTTGGATGTTTGACCTGTTTTTCCTTTTACAAATCAATCAATAAAATTTTTTTATTTGACAGAAAAAAAATGACAAGAGAAAAACATTTCACTGTCAAAGTGAAAACTGATGTCTGCAAAAAATAATGACAAATAAAAATATTTTACATTGAATAAACAAAATAAACAACAGAGGTCCAGTCAACAGGACCTCTGTGGTAAAAATAATTTTAAAAAGTATTTACGAAAAACACCCCACAAACTCATTTTATTTTGAAATTTGTCATGCGAGATTTTTTCCCCCTGTGGAAAATTGTCCTCTCTGTGTCAGGAGCGTGCACTGCAACCAGAACACGGACCCGACAGTTTTCACTACAATAATAATGAATGGCTCAAATGTTATACGTGACAGGGACGTGCAGAGACCTTTGGAGGGGCAGGGGCTCAAAGTTAGAAAAGGGGCACATTGAACAAGATCTTAAAAACCCCATAAACAACATAGCAACAACCCATATTGATCAATAATTTAATTGGATCCTACTATTTCATTGCCATCATGCAGGGACAATGCAAAGCAAATCTAGTCTCTATTTTCCCCAACAGGTATAAAGTTTCTGTTTCTGCTGCTGACAGTCCTGGAGGGCTGAGTTGATCTGAGACTGGTAATACCTTGGAGATACCTGAAGAAGTCAGCCTGGGGGACACCGAAGTCCCCTTTTTAGCTGTTCAAGAGAAATAAATTGGCTTCTTTTAAAAAGGTCCATTATTCAAGTTATGCCACTCTTAAGCCACTTCTGAAAGGATGGATCTATCAAGGATGGGGTGAACTGGACATTGCATCGCACAGGAGATGCAGTTAGTGCATTTCTACATTGAAAATGAGTCCTAAATTGGAACTTCGCATTAGTTGAGTACTTCTTGAAATTAAATATTTAAAATATCTGACCGATTTAAAAAGTATTACGCTCATCATGAAGGTTCTATTGAGGGGCCACATAAATAGCGAGAATCAACACAACTTCTTTGTGGTTTCATATTTTACTGAGCCTTGCATACTCGCTAAAATTCATAAAACAATTGACAGTAGAAACACAGCCTTTGGAGCATTTCACAGATTTTTTTTTATAGATAAATTAAGTTGAAGTGTATTTCTCCCTTTTTGAGTCTGATAAGTAAAACGTCAGAATAACAGGCTAATTGGCAGCTAACCATGAGAGGTCCCATAGCAAACATGGCAGAGAAAAACAAAAGTTTTGGGCGACGTACAAAACTCTGTGGAGGAAACCTAACTACGCATATCAGCTTGAACACACTAATCCATTGTGAGAGACTGACATGGATGGATTTCTTTCTTTGTAATTGTGCTGGATGAGGAAGTAACAGTTGCTGTGAAATACATCCATAAGTGCACATGTGTTTGACTTAAATTTTGGAATTTACCTGTCAGAAGCTTACAAAGTCCTGACAGGTTTATACATGGACACACTCATCAATTCTTTTCTGTTAGCAAATTCTGGTGCCTTGCTGTCGCTATCAGCCTGCTGCAATTGCTGCAGAGAGGTCAATAGGAAACCTATCTAACTGGTTCTCTAGCCTTCATACTCTAACAGGTTGAACAAAACTAATGTGGTTAAATGAGTAAAAGAATTAAATAAAATTGTTAAGAGAAATACTAAAAAAAAATTACTTCACAACATGAACTGCCTATTAAGATAAGATTAGATAAATCTTTATTGTCATTGTCACAAGAACAACGAAATTCAAAAGTGCCATCAGTCGGTGCACATGCCCAAAAACAAAAAATAACTGTCTCACAATTCACACACAACGCAAGAATCAACAACTGGCAAAAAAAAAACAACCACTAAATAAGAACAGCCACATTCTCACATACATCATTCATGATGATTAATGGTTGTTTTTGATTGCATTTAGTTTTGTTATTGCTATCGGGTAGAAACTGTCTCTGAGACGATTGGTTCTTGTTCTGATTGCTCTGTATCTTCTGCCTGAAGGCAGCAGTGTGAACAGAGAATATTGTGGGGGAACTGACTGATGTGAGGGAACTGTTATCATTTATGTAGAAGTAGTTATAAAAATTATTAAGACCTGTGGGTCACAAAAGCTGAAATGTTGGAAGCCCTTTCAGTCAAAGGGACTTGCCAATAACCCTTGAGAAGGTCCAACTTTGTAACATATTTTGCAGCTCCAATATTGTCCACACAGTCTTCAATCCTGGGGAGAGGATAGGCATCAGGTACGGTGACATATTTAGGCAGAGAGGTGGGGCAAGGCCAAGTCCGTCCCCTCAGCGCTAAAGTTGTAGCAATTAATGATTATCCCACACCCAAAACACGCCGTGAACTACGTAGATTTCTGGGCATGGTTGGCTATTACCGGAACTTTTGCAGAAATTTCTCCTCAGTAGTTCAACCATTAACCAATCTACTCAGCCCAAAGACTGATTTTGTTTGGTCAGAGAAATGCCAGAATGCTTTTGAAAGTGCTAAGTTTCTTCTTTGACACACACCAGTACTAGCTGCACCTGATCTGACCCGACCTTTCAAGCTGGAGGTGGATGCCAGCGCTGTTGGGGCTGGTGCAGTGCTAATTCAGGGAGATTTGCAGGGTTTAGATCATCCTGTTTGCTATTTCTCTCGCAAGTTCAACAAACATCAACTGAACTATTCCACCATTGAAAAAGAAACCTTGGCTCTGTTGTTGGCTCTTCAGCACTTTCATGTTTACCTTGGTTCCAGTAGTTTACTGATTGATGTATTCACAGATCATAATCCACTAGTATTTCTTTCTCGCATGTATAACCACAACCAGCGCCTTATGCGGTGGGCATTACTGTTGCAAGAATACCACCTAAATATTCGGCATAAGAAAGGGGCAGAAAATGTTCTTGCAGATGGCCTGTCCAGGATGTGAGTATTATTTTGTTTTGTGTAATATTCAGCATTTACAAAACCTGCTTTTGTAATTTAAGGGGGGGAGTGTTACGGCCCCTGGCCTCTTGAGGCTGTGCAGGCTCTTTTTTTCTATTATGCAGGATCAGCTGTGCGGGCACAGCTTTCTGATTGGCTGCCTAGAAGCTGCAGGAGAGCAGCCACCCCATTGGAGCAGCAAAGCCAATCAGACGTTGATGAGACCCACCTGCATCATATAAAAGACGTCCGAGTTCATTCCTCCAGTGGGGCAGCTAGCAGGAAGAGGTTGTGTACAGCTGACCCCCACCTTCCGTGTTTGGTGACTGTTTGTGGACAGTTTGAGCTATTTTGCTGTTGTTTCTTTTGTTTAGTAGTGAATCTGCTTTAGATAAATCTTGAACAAGCTAGAGGCTTGTGTTTGGGAGGTTTTTTGGTGCTCCCCTTTGTTCTTTCTTTTTGGTTGTTTTGAGTTACTTTAGACTGATGTGGTTGCACATCTTGTTATTTAATTTGCACTCAGTGATTTCTGCATTTGTTGGTCCTTTACTTTTGTTTAATTGGGTTAAGTTGTATTGTGTTTTGGTTCTGTGAAAACCTTCATTTTGTAATAAATCACTCTTTCATTCCACTTTTATCTCTGGACACATTTTATGTTGCCGCCCCTGGACCCCTAGACCTAAGGGGGCGTAACACCTGAAATTATAAAAGTTATAAAATTCTAAAAACTGGATATGGAATATCTTTTAGCAGGCAGTGCTAGGATGAGACAGCAGGATGGTGTATAAATGGTACATAATACTGCTACAAGATAAAACGTTATGTTTAAATGATTGTTTTCTATGACTGTGTGTGTTCTTATGATGTAAAACACTTTGAACTGCCTTGTTGCTGAAATTACTGTAGTGCTTCATTTAAAGTCTGACATAATACATAAAGTCTAATATTATTATATAGCTGCTGTGTAGTTCAAAGCTACTCCTAATACTCAATTTCTCAATCCAACAAACTGGATAATAAAACAGATCTAACATTTGCTAAAATAAATAAATAATAATAATAATAATAATAATAATACAATAACTCCAGATATGATCATCCAGTTTCTAGAGTGTTTAAAACATAAATTAAATAAATTACAAAGAAAAAAAAATTAAATATACAATAAAATGTCATGACAAAACAGAAAGCAGACTAGGATTAGCAATATGTCACACATTACCACAAAAACGATTAAATAATACAAATATTTGTGTTAAACCAAAAAATACATTCTACAGATATGTGACATTTGGAAAGTTAAAATATTCCAAAAGTCTTTGTGACTTAGCTGGACTTTTGTTCAGTAAAAATCAAAATAACACAGGATTAATAAAAGCATAATAAATAAGGGCACTATCATGACCCTTTGTAAAATTTCACCGTTTTCTCTTTAGCTAGTTCCTGTATGATGTCATATTCACGAATTCCAGGGTGCGATCCAGTTTTCAGTGTTTTGTCAGTCAACTCTTCAAAGTAATGGCTCCAGTTTCCATCGCTGTCTGCTCCAAAGCCAAAGACATGGATCTAGGAACGTGAATATGAAAGAACCAAGTGAAAATCCTGCAAGCCAAGCAGCCAGTGTTGCCTCAAAAGAGAAGGGAATTCGGTTGGAAAACGATCATCAACCTCTCTGTTGCAGAGCGTGGCTGCTGTTAGAGGGTTAAGGTTTTTAAAGGAGACCTATTATTTGTGTCAGTTTATTTACGAGTAATGTACATACTTAAACTGAAAAATGAAGAAAAACCCAACCGTTTATTACAGTAAAGTATTTTTACATAATTTCACCATGTTGGACCATACAGACAGAGAGATCCAACCTGTCTGATGATTGTTACTAAACAGCCTATATGATCACAGCACACAAATTCACTTCAAGCTGCAGATGTAGTAGGAAAACTCTACATGTTTGCTTTGATAACATGAACTTTTTTGAAATTTTGTTCAGTTGTTGTAAAAATCCTCAGAAGCAACTTCAGTTTTCCAACAGTAAGCTTTTTTTTTAAACATGCCTTAACCTAGGTTTGTCAAACTCATTTGCATTTCAAGCCACACCAAGACCATAAATGAAAGATAAAACTACATATTAATAAACTGTTACAATATTGTGGCTTTCGTCACATTTGCTGAGTACTTCTTGAAATTAAATATTTAAAAGTACCATTTTCTAATTGATGCAATTCTTCACTATTTAAATAAACACTGATTCTATCTGACCAATTTAAAAAGTAATAAGCTAATCATGAAGGTTCTATTGAGGGGTCACATAAATAGCGAGAACCAATACAACCTCTTTGTGATTTTATATTTTACTGAGCCTTGCATACTTGCTAAAATTCATAAAACAATTGGCAGTAGAAACACAGCCTTTGGAGCATTTCACAGATTTTAAGTTGGTAGATGAACTGTGAAGTGGAAGGAGAATTATTAGTTTCCATGTTTTTTATAGATAAATTAAGTTGAAGTGTATTTCTCCCTTTTTGAGTCTGATGAGTAAAACGTCATAGACACACTCATCAACCTGACTTGGAAAAAAAGTATCAAATCAAATAATCAAATTAAAGTATCAAGCAAATAATTACTATGTGATTGAGCTAATAGAAATAACCTAGATAATCCTCACTTACTCAAATGTGGCATGTTTAATCTATTTTAACATCAGGTAGTGTGGGAAAAACCAGTTGTCTTTTCAAACAGTGTATGCAAATATTAGGTTATAGCAGCTGTAAATGTTTGTGCAGCAGTTTGTAGCCAGCTCTTAGCAGGGATGTTAAAAAAAGATCTGGATTCATTTCGCATAAAACAAAAGCCTCGAGGATGTCAGCCTGATAGTTGTACACAGTCACCATGTGACTGGAGTTTATATACTGTTCATACTCATGAGCTGGACAATGATGTTTAGATGAAAGCAAATACAAAATGTGGTTTGGTAAATTCTAATGTCATGTTAATCTAAATAATTACAAACCACCACTTGTTGAACCATAAGCTTCAATTAGTCAGGTTTTTTTTCTTAGATAGCTGAGTTCAACTTCAGTAACCACGCCCAGGTATGCTAACCACCAGACCTGTGCAACAAGATATTACCTAAACAGAACCGGTGTGACAACATCTACAAAAAAACAAAACATGTCATGTCATGGTCTGAAAAAATTCAAGAACAAACGTTTTGACTGCAACTAATTGCTAAGTGTTATAATCTGGGTGGTCACATCAGAATTTCAAGTCGGGATTAGTGAGAAACACTCATTTCCTTTCATTTAAATTTTTCATACCATTACAAAACGGACTGAAAAAGTCAAAATTGTTTCAAAATCTCTTAGTATGACGGTAGTTGTAAAAGTGTATATTTAACAAGGTGGTATATTACATAACAAAAATCACTGTTCTTTGGATATTTTATTTACCCCAATATTTAAAAAATGACATACAGATTTGGTCATACTGAAAAGCCACAAGGAGTGTTTTCTAATTTGGCTAATGAGACATACAGTATTTACCTCATCACAAATATGTAGGGCGAAAATTAAAGTCATGAAGCCGGTGGATGGATATGCTCCTTCCTTCTCCAGCCACTTCTCATGAGAATACTTCATGAACTCTGGGTTGATCACCATCACCTGTTACAAAGAGACAAACTAATGAGTACAGAACTGTCTCCAGTGCAAGCTGGAGAAAACTTTCAAAGCATACTCACCAAATCTTTGTTGGCTCTAATTTTGGTCTTTACGGGCGCGTAGGACCTATCAAAGACAACGTGATTGAAAAACATTTACTCCCAAAAGAAAGTAGGTTCACAGAGAAAATATGAACATCCCAAAACACAAACATAAAAGTTGTACCCAGAACAGAGACACTAATACATCTAAGCTATGAATTCATGACTAGTTTTATCTTTTTATGAATGATTGTGTGGCACATTTAAGGTACTTTACTTAACCAAAATGGCTACATTTGTCAGGATCTGTGTTTTTCTATGTGTTTATTTTGAGTTTCCTGTGTATCTGTGTCTCTGTGTTGTCCTGTCTCCCTTTGATTGTCCCCAGGTGTTTCTCGTTCCCTGATTACCTCTTGTGTATTTAGTGTCACCTGTGTCTTTGTCGGGTCCTTGTCGGTATTTGCCGCTCTTGGCGTTAGTACGTTCCATGTGCCCAGTCTGTTTTCCGGTTGCTACCGGCGTCGAGCCCTGGCTTCAGCTCGGCCGTGCTGCCCCGCTTTGGGACCGTTTTTGGGATGTGTTTATTTCCTGGATTATTATTAAACCAGTATATCTCATCTCATCCTGAGCCTGCTGCGTTTTCCTCACCACCATACACCACCATTTGATGACAACATTTGTTACATTTTCACTTAGTGCTTTTCGCTTTCACACTGCACTGTGTAAAATGAACCAGAGAATTTGAAAATCCTGTTCCCCTCCTCACCTTAAGGAAATGACATGAAAACCTCTGAAGAATACATGAGTGAAACAAAATGTAACCAAAAATAAAGTGGCATCAGATTTTAGTAGTTGTAGGATTTCTCTTTTGTCTTTGGTTGTATTTACCCAGAATGCCATGCGCTATATTCCACTTCCTGCTTTGGAAGTGGTCTCCGGTCCACTTGGCATCTAAATATTCATTCAAACTGTCCAAGAGTTCCCTTCAACCGAACAAAGACTGAGGTTTTTAAGCAGACCAAAGTTTGCTTTCTTGGTCTACATCAATTTGATTCTATGTTCACACCTCCGCAAACAAACTAAAGTTTGATTAAAGGGGATTGGTGAAATTGCCTCCTTATACTTGAGTTGCTTGAACATTAATACAAAAATTGTTTCTCATGTTTAGTTTTTTTAGTTGGTTGAAGGACCTTTAAAAATCTTATTAGTACTTAATGGGAAATGTTTTACTTTTCATGTGTTAACATCATTTAACCCTGATTTTTAAAACTATTCTTATGTTTTATTCCTGTCCTCATCAGTTAACCAATTTCTCCTGAGTCATATTTTATAAATGAACACGATTGTACTCCATCATTCCATTTAGCTGAGTAATTCCACCAACATCCTTCCAGGTTTCCAATGATGTCACACAGAGGAAATAAACATTTCTTCATAGGTGTTTTTTTTACCCCATTAACTATGGTGTTCTGAAATAACCCGTCATATGGAGACAAAGCATTACATCATCATCTGGGACTTTCCAAATAGCTGAAATCATCTTAGAAAATGTTCTGGATTTAGCAAATAGAAATAATTTTGGTAATTCTAATTAAGCTGAAACAAGAAAAGTTTGTAACTTTTACAAACCACATGGTGTTTCACGTGTTTGTTAAAACTCTCTCCTGTTAATCTGTCCTTAGCCTTCCTTCTGCTCTCCCCTTTCACATCTGTACCCTGTTTCTAACCAGTCAGCTGTTCCTTGTGGTCCTCTACAACATTCTACACATTACGATGATGTTGACTACACATTGTCCTGTTGGCTAAATAATATTGACCCTTTGCACGAGACTTCACGCTCTTTATATCTCCCCCCACTCTGCCATGGTGGGCGTCAAAACAAAGGAGCGCATTGGTTGCGCTCCTTTAAATTCTGTCAAAAAAAGACATCTGTAGCCTAATGTCACTTTTTACTTTAGAAATAGTCACAGGGTCCTGAGCAGATGACTGCACAAACAGACAAGGATACAAACCAAACTTTTCATTTTATTGTATAACTTTTAGTGAGGCAAGATACAGTAACGATGGATAGCAACCATTGACCAGAATGACTGTCAGACCCCGGCGTAATCGTGGATTTGCAGCAAAATGTGTGATTAGACACTTTCTAATCACACATTAGAAAGTGTCTAATGTGTCACACTTTATGAGTACATAATGGATACCCATGATGTACCCATCATGTACATCACTTACACCCATGTAAGTGTGATTAGAAAGATATCAAATATCACATTAGGGAGAAGGTACTTGTCTAACCCTTAGTTACCTTGGAGACAATGCCCCACTATAATGTAGCCTAACATGTATGGGGAAAAATCTGGTTATCGTCTTTTATATGTTTTTTTTAATGCTGCGCCGGTGTAAGGGGAAATGCTGTTTATGATATAGTGACAAGAATCATGAGGTGCTAATTTAGGCAAAGTCAGTAATTTGCTGAACACATCAGGAGGGAGGAGGTACGGGTCGGTTTCTAAGGTAACTATTTCAAACTTTTGTAAATATGCTGTCCATGAGCCTCACCCAGGTGTGTTACATTCAGAGACAAATTAATTCGACTCGAACAAGTGGAAGCCAAGAATGAATGGACAAAAACAACTTGAGAAAACAACTTCAGTCATTCTGTTCAATTTCCCCGTCCCTCACTTACGGCGTCCGCCAAGGTGCCTTGAGTGATTCAGTGATGTAGTTGCAAAGGGTCAAAATCAAGGTGCACGAAAATATTATTAACAAGAAGAGACTCACGTTCCATAGAATCCTGTCGTAAAAGCCTTGATGAGCCATTCAAGATCCATAATCTTGAATGGAAAGAAGACCAGATGAGTGGAGTTGTGCAAATCCATGGCGCTCTCTGGGTACATGACATGATATGTTGTTTTGGTCCCGACGTGTTCCTCATAGCCTTTTATTTTAGCAAAGTTCATTCTAAGCAGGATGACATGACACATTAATTTATCTTTAGTACATTATGTTTTCTATATTTTTCCTTTTACTAGGAGCTGAACCCTTACCTTATAACAACGTCTTGGTAATCTATCAGAGGTCCATAATGTGATCTTTTCAAATTTGCAGAATTTCCAACAACTGCACAAGTCCTGCAGGTGTAAGGGCTCTGCTTTCTAAGCTTGGGTCTGCGGGGGAAGATCTGGAAGAGCTTGTGGACCATTTTTTTGAAGAACCTGAAGTCCCGGCGTTCATTCTGCAAACGCTGCAACGTGGAAAAGCATCGCTTTCAGGCTAGTGATCTAAATTTGCTGGAGCCCCGTTTGGAAGAGACAGCTTACCTTCCACCACCTAAAAGCTTCCTCTGACAGGTTTGTTTTCAAAGACAAAACTGGTTCAACAGAACGGTTCAGACGACTGCTAAGCAAGCCGCTGTTTTCAGACATGCAGCTGTCACATGCAGACCAGTCTTGGAACTGAAGTTGAGACAATTCGCTGAATTGTAACACCAAAATCAAACCAGCTGTAGCCACAGACAGCTGAAAAGCCAGAAGCTTCAGTATGAATGACATCCTTGACCTGCAAAGAGAAATGAGAAGTTGAGTTTACCCTTTTCTAGCTCCTAGAATTCCATTTAGATTTAACTTATTCACCTTATTAAAATTGAAAGATTTTCTTTTTAAATCATCAGAACACATTAAATCGATTTTTAGCGACATGAGCAGCAGTTCTATTTCATAATTCCTTCGTTTTATCAAATACGGCAAGCTCAAATGGAATTGTATTAACTTACCTTCCTCCTGCTGAGCTCCACCTGTTATTTGCAAACACTTGTGTTTGGGAACGCTTCGTAGGCTGATGCTGGAAATTAAGGCAAACTGTCTGCTGATGTTATGGTTTCTGACAGAGAACAGGATGAGTTCCTGTGGTGAGCAAGTATGAAGAGGCGTGGTTTGCAGTGGGCGGGAGCTCTGGGAATACATCAAAGACATGCAGATTTGCTCAAAGTTTACAATAGGACAACAGTAGCGAGGAAGGTGAACAGCAGAAATA